>NC_039251.1:13233020-13417296 GCF_003368295.1 Carassius auratus | reverse complement strand
TTAGTTAAATTTTGCTGCAAAAACTTTGTCGGCACTGTTTGTGCTACATCACACAGAATTGTATTTATGCTTTCTCACTTGAATTATCATTAAACCAAAACTGAATTATAACGCACTATAAATACTGAATCGAAGTTGAAAGAATACTCATTCAAGAGTTAAACAATGCTGATTCAGTTACTCACAACTGCTGAATCAATGCAAATCAACACTCAATCAACATTAAACCTACACAAACCTAAATGCTGAATTAATGCTGAATCAACACTGAAAGATTAGATTTGCATGCAAAAAAAAAAAAAAAACGGAAGTGCTATTCTTTTGTGCATGTTAAAATGACATGTTAGGGTCTATAATCAAACAGGCCTGACTGTCGTATCATCAGTCTTGGAAATGCCGCTTGGCAATCAAATTTAAGGAACAGAACTGATTGTTGTATGATAAAGAATTACACTGCAGTGTTCATAATTTACATTAGATTATCTAGTTTATTCTCACAATTTAATCTCAATATTTTCTCTCTCTATCTAAATTTAAAGGGGGCGTGAAATGCCCCTTTCACTCAATATCCTGTTAAGCTTGAGTACATATAGAGTAGTACTGAATCCTTCATAACTCCAAAAAGTCTTTAGTTTTATCATATTCATAAGAGAAAGATAGTCTGTACCGATTTTTCCCGGAAAAACACGACCGGCTGGAGGCGTGACGTGTGGGCGGAGCTAAAGAATCACGAGCGCGAGTAGGCTTTTGCGTTGAGAGCGTTTGGAAGCTGTGACATTACCGTGAGGGAAAAACCATCATCCAAAACAAACCATGGCTAACAGTCAGATTCAGCGTATATTTATGATCCAGAATCAGATCCGAGGCCGACAAACTGAACGAGAGCAGCATCAGCAATGACTCGCTCCGAGCGGGGTTTGAACCAGGGGCTCCGGCATGGAGGCGGATGCACTAACAAGGAGGCAGAGATATTTGAAGCAGTTTTACTCACCGCCTGTGGTTCCAACACAGGATCGTGACCCTTTTTCGTTGGATTGCATCATCCTTAAGAAATAAACGATACGCAAATCCGTCGTCAAACTGGGCTTTGTTTGTAAAACAAGCATCTTCGAAATGCAGGGAACAAACACAAACACTTGCACAACTCCGTTGATGCTCTGTAAAAATAAACTCCATCCACTGGTCCCTTAATGCTGTTTTTTCTTTGGTAAGCTGTGCAGGGTTGTCTTGCCCTGGCAACCAAAAACACACTTCTTTTGTGACATTTCTCGACGCTCTCGCTCTGATCAGTGAAGTCTGTTGTGCTCTCAGTGCTCTGCTATACGGGAGCGCGCGCTCTTCCGGCAGACGCGCCCTCAGGACCCATATAAGGAAATTCCGCTCCATCTAACGTCGCACAGACCCATACTCGAAAAAAACTTTCCGAAACTTGTGACAAACCGGAAGGAGTATTTTGGGAACAAAAATACTCCTTCAAACATACAACTTAATTTTTGAAACTTTGTCCATGTTTAGCATGGGAATCCAACTCTTTAACAGTGTAAAAAACTCAGTATGCATGAAATAGCATTTCACCCCCCCCCCTTAAGGATTTTTTTCTCAAAACACAACAAATTTGTTCTCAAAATTCAATGATATAATTTGTCAACATTTTATTTTGACAATTTTGTTGAAATTTAATAAGTTTAATCTTGTATTATGATGACTTTAATCTCTTTTTTATTATTATATGCCCTAATCCTCCTCTGTAATTATAAGATAAACTGTTTTGCTAAAAAAAAGTCAAGCTTTAACCTTATGACTACATTGTGTGCTTGTTTTCAAGCAGCTATTATGCCGGAGTTAGGTTAAAATGTCTTTTTATAATAAGAAAGGAAATGATTCATTAGTTGAGGGTTTGAACTCTTCACCTTGCAGGAATGGTGGAGCTGTTGTAAAAGACAGCCGTTGTCTTTCCTTGCCAGTTTGTCATCATCAGGGTGTTTTATTAATATAATTAATTATTAATTTGTGCCTTGATTTCTAGTCCAAATATCCCAAAATCCTTAAAATATGTTTATTTGACAAACAAAATTGCATAAGATATCAAAATCTGTTTTCTTGAAATTAAGTCTATGTCCTTAACAAACTAGTAATCAGAACTGCCTCACTCAGCTAGGACTCGAACCCGGGACGTTTTTGCTGTCTGCAAAAGTGCTATCTGTTGAGTCACCACACTTCTACAGCTTCATTGCAAATTAACCTTGCTAAACTTTGCTGCAGCTATACCTAAAACAAAACGTGTAGAAATTCCTTGTAATGAATTGTCAGCTACCCATATTTCAAGGTACCGCAAGATGAGCTACAGTGGGCATCATAAACAGAGCCCCATTTGTCTTCTTCAATCATGGCGCCCTGCCTCTCTGTTTCCAACAAACTGCTGTGACCTGTTTCGAAAGAAAAATGGAGCAGCTTCCTTTAGCAGGGTGGGCCATGTCTGGCTGAATTGAGCTTGTCAGATCTTGTAGCAGAACAAATGACTTCAAATGCAGAGCGAACTGCTGTGATGCCTGCAAGAAAAAAACAAATGATCGTGCTACGACACACAGTCATAATAGCACACCCACAACGACAAAGCACAGTACAATACTTCTTATTCTGACAAGTACTTAAAAAGGATAAAGTGTATTTCATCAGCTGTTGTGAATCACATTTTCACAGAGATTTCGACAAAGGTTTCTGAAGGATTTGTGAATGTATAACTCAGTAGTAGTCCTATTAATTATTATAATAAAACATCTTATGTAAGAAGATACAGATCTTAAACTTATTGTATGCCAGCCAGCTGCCAAGAAATACTTTCTTCCTTTTTTCATATAGTTTAAGTCGCTGTACAAAATTTGATGCACTAGGTAAAACTGAAATAAAAGTAATAAACAATATAATTGATCAACTACATTAACATATAAAAAAACAAAAAAATATTTCAAATTATTAATGAAATCTATAACAGTATCTCAGTTAAAGTAGAATAACACGAATCGTTTGACTCATGTCATATATAAAATGAAAGCATGCAATTTGATTACCTACATTTGCAATAGAGACCTATTCAGGTGCAAATTGTCGTGCTGAAAGAGATATCATAGTACCTCAGAAGAAGCTGTGGAGGACTTAAAAGGGTTTCTTAGCACTTGGTCCTTGTTAAGTTGACAGGATGATTAACAAATGGCTGAAATTCAATACTGTTACTACTCTCATAGGTATTCTATATAGACTAGTTCAAGGACATGCCACAGAGTCTTCAGAGAAGTGACCAGTGAAAGAGCCCTAGAGGGACATCTAAAGGTCTGATGGCATCTCTTACACTTGGTAATGTTGACATTCTTGAATCTGCCTCTAAAAACAGCTTATCACAGTATGCATATGTAATTATATTGCTGCCTTTGTCAGGATTACTGGCTGTAATCATTTCTGCATGTACCTGTAGCTCAAACAGTATTGCATTTTGTTAGGATTGCTTGGGTATAACGTTAAAGCTGTGGGTTTGATTCCCAGGTAGTTCATTAATACATCAAAAAGATCACTTGAAAGCAATGTAAGTTGTTATGGTAGGGAAATGTCCTCTAAACACTGCATATCAACAGCAAAACCACCCTAATCCCAAAGGAGGGTGTAATGGACCCAAATCAACTTACAGCGCACATATTTTAGAGACAGTTCAACTGGAATAACCTGAGTGCCTTATTCAAGGGCACAGTGCTGATAGATCAATGATTGCATCTTGCAGGAACTCTCAACCTTTGTTGAGAGCCCAGAACTGAACCCACTACACCAGGAAGTTTTATGTTGTGGGACTGTGGGAATGATTTTTGACTTCCTGGGTGTATCCAAATGCAGCAAGTCAGGACAGGCCTGTGAACTCAATATACAAGTGAGATTGGGTTATGCAACATAAAACAAGAATATAATAACATGCTGATCTAATCAAGAAATGGCATTATTGTAGGTACAGATCAATATAGTCTGATCAGTACAGACTGTGTGTTCTTGTTCTTGTAATTTTCCTGAAGCGATTCACATGATATTTATGGCCTACGATTGACTAAAAAAAGTTTAGTGGTTCTGAGTCAAATTCACATATTGTCAGATATGTACTGCATTTGAGAACTTGCTTTGGGCACATACTAGAATATGGTAACATGCAAATCAGCTAATCAACTCATAACACCTGGAAAAGTTTCCCGAGCCTTCAAAATGGTCTATCAGTTTGGTTCACTAGACTACACAATCATGGGCAAGACTGCTGATCTGACATTTGTCCACAAGACAGTCATTGACACCCTTCACAAGGAGGGTAAGCCACAAACATTCATTGCCAAAGAAGCTGGCTTTTCACAGAGTGCTGTATCCAAGCATGTTGACAGAAAGTTGAGTGGAAGGAAAAAGTGTGGAAGAAAAACATGCACAACCAACCAAGAGAACCGCCGCCTTATAAGGATTGTCAAGCAGATTCAGGAATTTGAGTGAACTTCACAAGGAAAGGACTGAGGCTGGGGTCAAGGCAGCAAGAGCCACCACACACAGATGTGTCGAGGAATTTATTGAACCACAGACAATGTCAGAGGCATCTTACCTGGGCTAAGAAGAAGAAGAACTGAAAGAAGAAACGAGACCAAAAAATGCAGTTGGCTGAAGGCCACTGTCTAAAAGAAACCTGTGCTTCGAGACCACCTCAGCAGAGCCACAAACTGATCACCTCCATGCCACGCCAGATTGAGGCAGTAATTAAAGCAGAAGGAGCCCCTACCAAGTATTGAGTACATGTACAGTAAATGAACATACTTCTCAGAAGACCAACAATTCACTAATTTTTTTTATTTTTATTATTGTTCTTATGAAGTATTCAAATTTACTGAAAAATGTGATTTAAACTTTTCTTATTTAAACAATTTGAGTTGAATTACTGAAATGAACTTTTCCACGACATTCTAATTTATTGAGAAGCACCTGTATATGGGAAGGTTATCAAGAAAGAGAACATTCCTTCGACCCATAAATGAGAATATAGGAACTAGTTTTCACCCTTCCATCTTGCTTCTATCACATTTGCTCCTCTTTGCTACTTCTTGTCTTCTGTTTAATCCTCCGCTTGCAGTTGCCGTCCTGGACAGCTGCACTGGGTACGATAAACAAGACCCTGCCGCCTCAGGCACAGCTGTGGGGGTGTACTATTTACAAAAATGAATGTACGGGGGGATGGTGGACTGAACTTGTATGTGTTTGTAATACAATCTTATGCTTTTTCCGAGACCTGAGACATGAGCTGGTGGCAGTAGAGAGGTGTTAGAAAGGCAAGACTGACCCTGACATTGCCCAGCCTGTTGAAGTTGATCCTCAACCCTCTCCTGGATCCTCTCTGAGCTTCTTTTGGCTCATTAACACTGTCTTTTGAATGAGGCTGAAGATTTGACTTGATCAGCTTGAGTCAATGTGCTTCGTAGATGGCTAACGATCATGCATGCCGCTGGTGAAATAACTAATGTATACTCCAGATGGTGTAGACTCATTTGGAACTGACATTGGCTATCAACATATCTGAGGATGAAAGTACGCCTTGATGTTATTCTTAAAGTATATTTAAAAGAGGCCAACTAGTAAGGGCTATGCAGATAAACCTCACTCCATTGGCTTAAAGAGATGACTAATGCTTAGAGACTGTCATCTTTAGCATCCTTCAGGAGCCTTCAGGATTACTAGAAAGTTACAGGCAGGTAAACTTGATCATGGCTGTTGGAGCTCCCATTCCACTAGACATGGTACATAAGCAAATGGTACATTGCAAGTATTGTTATAAATATTTCAATTTCAGTTATAAAAGTTATTGTTTTGCGCACACAGACTCGTTCTTCTTTAAGTTGGAGTTGTGAGAACTGTCTGAATTACTCACATGGAGGTCACATTTGACCATTCCTTTGGGAAATGGGAAGTTGTGGCCTAGTGGTTAGAGAGTTTGACTCCTAACCCTAGGGTTGTGGGTTCAAATCTCAGGCCGGCAATAACACGACTGAGGTGCCCTTGAGCAAGGCATCGAACCCCCAACTGCTCCCCGGGCACCGCAGCATACATGACTGCCCACTGTGTGTGTGTGTGTGTGTGCATGCACACTTTGGATGGGTTAAATGCAGAGCATGAATTCTGAGTATGGGTCACCATACTTGGCTGAATGTCACTTCACTTTCAGTCACCTTCAGGTTCGCAAGAAAAGGTCTTCCAATTGTGTTGGCGTTTGTCCTGGATTCCATTGAATCTGTGTGGAATATGAACTTATAAAATGCTTAATTTTTCCAGTTTGATTTTACTATTGACCATGGAGAAGGATACCTTTTCGGTTTCCCATGCAGAGTCTTATATCAAATAACAGTCTGTTCTTGAAAACTCTCCCATGGGAGGAATTTCATTGTCTGCAAACTACAGTGATTGTAACAACAGAACTGCACCAAACATCCCATTACAGTCTCTTGGGGAGCTTCACAGATAGCCGTGTGGAAAAGAGACATTGTATAATCTGAACTGTAGCTCATAAGATCATATCTATTGATTTTTAGATACAGGATGACTTGACATTTCAATTTACCAACCTGCCCAGACCTTCATTCATTTTCCTGCACATTCATTCCGGCAAAAGAATAGAGATAAATAGACGAGCTATTGTCTCTCGGATACAATGGTGCGCATCCTCTGCGGCTGGACCCCTAATGTGCAAATTCCTCCTACGCTTTCACTGTTAGAAGCCCAGCCGAGCCCAAGTTAAACAGAGGCAACATAAATCATGCTTTTATAAGAAAAGACACAGCTGCTCCTACCACAGGTGCATGACAATCCCAACCACAGAACAGGACAAAGTGTCGGAAGAGGAAATGAGGAGTGGCTTGCTTGCTGATTGTGTCTGGTGAGAGCACATGTGCATTCGTCTGCAAAATAGACAATACTGCCCCAGGAAATAATTCTCAATTGTTTCTGGCACATGACAACCTTGTGGTTGATTTCTATTGTATTTACATATACAGCGACTCTGGTATTAGTCCGCTCAGGAGAAGCTGCAAGTATCCATGCTAGCAATAAGTCTTAAAGTGTGTTGGAAATGCTAAAATCACATCCCCTGCCCTCCATTCAGATGGAAATAGGAGAATAGTTGGCTCCCAGAGAGGACACCAGAGCTCCTTAGATTTAGGATTTGCTTTATGTCGTAGCTTCTAGGCTCTGCACTGCATGAGATGACTCGGCTGTGCATTTATTGTATGATTTTACCAAAATAAAAAGTTTCTGATGCAAATTCCTTAGAATCAAGCATGGTTTCTAGTGTTTTGATGTAGCAGAACTTCGGTCAAACGTTTGTAACTGCAGATCTCACTGTGATCTAAAATCGAAATGTTTAATTTACAAAATAGAGACTCATTCTTTACTTGGTGTCACTTGTTTTATTTCCTCTGCTTACAGGGAGGTCACACTGCGTTTGCTGGTCACTGCTGAGTAATGAAAAATAAAATGTATTATTACTATCAAAGTAGTAAAGGACTAGACTGACTGACTGGAAATTGCCAGGATGTATAAAAAATATTAAATGAAGCATTCTTCCTAAAATTGGTAGGTAGTAGTTCTAACATCAGATATGTCAGGGTAAACTGTGCCAACGGCTAAACTAAACTAATGGTGTTAAAATGAAATTAATAAATGAAACCACCAAAGCACCAGTTTTTTCACTGTCAAATGTTCTAAACTTGCATGTGTTTTTTTTTTTTTGCATATTTTTAAGAAAATGGGAATAATATACAAGAAAATAAGAGTTTGGTTCTAGAAGTGTTTTATTTTTTTTTTTGTGCATTATCAACATTCTCATTTTTGGAATTATGTTCATAATAATTCATCTTAACATAACACTGCAGAAGCCTGATGACTCTTAATTTAAAGAAAGAGAAAGCTTTCTATACTCCTAAATTATAATTGCACGGTAGATTTATTTCCGTTTTTCTCTTTCCCAACTGCAAAGTGACCTCACTGTTCCCTGACGTGAAACCCAGGTGGTAGAAGGATCTCTAATGAAAGTTGTTAACATACTTGCAGATGTTTCCTGAGACGTTTACATTGTTCCAGTATCTCATGGCCTCTGGTTTATATAAGGAGATTGGAGCTTGTAATCTGTATGTACTATTGAGTCCCGGCGGGTCATTTCTACTCGCTTTGATTTCAGAGTACTGCTTTAAACACTTATAATCCCAGGATTTTTCTGCCATTAAGTGATGGCTTTCTGAAGGGGAGTGCTGATGTTAGTGGATGTGTGCACACATACAAACACAAAGTGAGCGATAGCACCTTTAATCCTTTCATATTTTCAGTTGGAGTGAAGCAGTACATACACACACAGTCGTGGTGGGCAAACTTGTGGATCTACTTTTATTAGTTGTCAGTGCAGGAGAAACTTTTCTAAACATGCTCGACTGGTAAGTAGGTTGGGACGAATCCTGATGTTTTTAATCCTTAAACAGTTATTTTTTTATTATTTGTGTAATGGTATTGAATAAAATGTTCCATCTTCTATTGGTGATGAGATGTTCAACAAATGCCATTTTAAAAATCCACAGTTGAAAGGACCAGCGATGTGTTCCATCATTATTGCTGGTAAGTTCATGTATTTTTGCTGTTTTAAGTTTCTTGGTGTAATCAGTTTGGTGTATTTTGTATAAGAGCAGTTGTAATTAAACCCAGGCTGAAAAAGTCAATTTTGAGTACAT
Source organism: Carassius auratus (assembly GCF_003368295.1). Taxonomy (NCBI): domain Eukaryota; kingdom Metazoa; phylum Chordata; class Actinopteri; order Cypriniformes; family Cyprinidae; genus Carassius; species Carassius auratus. The sequence continues at coordinate 13,408,525 of NC_039251.1, read as the reverse complement.
TATATTAAAGAATGGTTCCAATGCGCTCCTGAAATTCAGTATCTCTACTGGTACAAATTGAAGGAAACGACTTGTGTTTGTGTAATCTCTAATCTGCCCTTTCTTAATCAGCATAATTTCAGTGTCCAGAGCAGATGCAGGACAGAGCGAGGCCACACATTAAATTATTCTTCCAGTCTCTGATTGTGCTCTCTGTAATCTTCTCAGAACTGCCGGGAGGACGAGCACGACTCATTTGCAAAGTGATTGCTTCTGCTGCATGACTAGCATTTTGTTTCTGTATAATTATAACAGAGTCCTGGAAATTCTATCTGCAAGTTAAATGAAAGGCTTTTTGTGTCAAGTAAATATTAGCATTTCTCTGCAATTCATTCATGCAGTTTTAGTGTAAACCTGTGGTGTGTGTGTGTGGTATTCAGTACCGATTCATCAGTGTGTCCGTTTACAGTTCAGTGTGATGAATTCTTTCTTAAAATTTGAAAGTATCAAGTTTTTGATCATGAAAAGGATTCACTTTGTAACCTGGTTTCTTATCCCAATATGCAATAGTTTGACTTGTTGTCTTACAAATTGAATATATGTATTTTAGTTAGTTTGAACTGGTCAAGTTCCTGAAAACCTCATTGCCCCCTACATTCTTTACTCCTCTTTTATGTCATTTACATTTGTAGTTTTGTTTCCTGAGGATAACCACAATTGCAAGGTCTAACAACTGGGTGCAACAAAAGTAACAAGTAATCTAAAAAAAATGTTTGCCTATTGATTTAAAGAAGAAAAAAAAGTTAATGTCCTTAACTGTGTGTGTGTGTGTGCGCGCACATGCGTGCATGCGTGTCTGGTATTGATCATGTTTATGAGGACCAAATGGCCATTTTTGTTTAGGTACTCATGAGGAAAATAGTTTTTGAAAATCTAAAAATGTAGAAAGTTCCTGTAAGGGGTAGGTTTAGGTATAAGGCAATGGAAAATACAGTTTGTCCAGTATAAAAACCCTGTGTGTGTGTTTAAAACATGGTTAATTTAAATCTATCATTAGTGTCACATCTTTAAACAATGTTTGAGTGAATGTTGAAATATCAACACTTTTCGAGAATGACTCACATGCCATGTGTGACTCCTTTTGTTTGAATTATTTCAGAACAACGCTCTCATGAATATACTGACAAGATGACAGTTTATCTAGTTGCATATTGTGGTTAAATGTCAACACATCTCTTCTCCTCTGCAGTGTATTTCCTCCTCTTCCTCCTCCCCCCTCATGCCCTGGCCCTGTGGGCCTGCACTCGCTCTTGTCCTCCCAGCTGCACATGTACCCAGGAGAAGAGCTGCAGCGTCCTGTGTGACCACGTCAGCAATGATGGACCTGCCCAAAGAGTTCCCCTGCGAGGCGGCCTCCATCAACCTGGGACAAGAACAGCATCAGTTTCTGTCCGAGCGAGCCTTTGGCACCCTGCCTTCGCTCAAGACGCTCTCGCTCAACCACAACAACATCTCCTTCATCACGCCGGGAGCATTTAAAGGGCTGCCCAACTTGCTGGAGCTCAAGTTGGCCCACAACGAGTACATCCGCTACCTGCACACTCGCTCCTTCACGGCACTCAAGCGCCTGGTGCGTCTGGACCTCTCCGACTGTAACCTGTTCAGCATGCCAGACCGCATCTTCCTGGAGCAAATCTCCCTGAAGGAACTGCTGTGCTTCCAGAACAACTTTCGACGGGTTCCCGGTGCCCTAAGGGGGGATGGAAAACCTCACACACGTTTACTTGGAGCGAAACAAGATCGAAGCGGTGGCCTACAACTCTTTGTTGGGCCTAACCAACCTCAAGTACCTGAACTTACAGGAGAATCGCATAAACGTGATCCACGACGAGGCCTTCAAAAGATCTAGTGCGTCTGGAGAACTTCTACCTGAACGATAATCTGTTAGTCGACTTGCCCCAGCAGGCTTTCAAGGGCTTAAGCAACTTAAAAATGTTGAATCTGGGTGGGAACATGTTGACCAATGTCTCCAAAGCATGGTTCAGTGACCTGGTGGAGCTGGAGGTGCTGTACCTGGACCGAAACCGGCTGTCCTATATCGAGGAGGGAGCCTTTGAGAACTTGACGAGCCTCATCACGCTGCACCTCAACAGCAACAACCTGACATCTCTACCCTTCTCCGTCTTCCAGCCCATCTATTTAATCGGCCGCCTGTATCTGTTTCGAAACCCCTGGGAGTGTACCTGCGACCTGGAGTGGTTGAGGGAGTGGATGGAGAGTTATAAGTTGGTGAGGGACATTCCTTGTGCATCTCCGTCTTCTGTGGCCGGCCTGGACCTGAGTGAAGTTGTCTTCGCTCACCTGAACGGCACCTGTCTGGATCCCCCGGAGCTCAACCTGACCACAACTCTTCCCGAGAATTCCACCGTGGAGAACAAGTTCAACAGCTTCATCTCCAAACTTCTAGAGCAGGAACTGAGGAGGAGATGGTCAACATCACGGATGGTCTGAGGAACGGCACCAGCAGGACCCTGCCGAGAGTCAGGTTTCTTCTGGACGCGGACTGTTTGGAGCTCCTCGTCTGTGTTTCTTCTTGTGATTCTTATTCAAGTCCAGACTGACTGCATTAATGCCTCTTGAGAGTCTGGTGAATAGCGAAAGGGATTGAAGCGCATCCAAGAGTGGAAGTAATTTTCCAGTATGGGAAATGTTTGGGTTTGGGGCCGTGATGAGACGTTTGATCTATCTTGCCAGAAGCGGTGGGTTTTCTCATGTTGAAAATGAAATTCTGGCAGATATCATGGAGTTGGAGATGATCATCTCTTTAAAGAAATGGAAACTGGTTTTGAAGGGAAAGGAGCATGTTTTAAGCAAACAAGACTGTGAAGGACTTTTGTTTGTTTTTGCCAGTGCAAAGGATTGATTGAAGTATAACTGAAGGCCATTTTGTGAGAACTGCAACTAGAGGCGCAAATGTTTTTATATCATTATATTTTGATCTAGATTTGATTGCAGACATCTTAACGCATCTATAGTATGAATACGTTTGTACATGTTGTGTTGCGTAACTTTGTAACATTTGTTGTGTAGGAGATTTGTCTGATTAAGCTTCTTTGCTATCATTTCACCAGATGGCATAACACACTGTCCTCTTTTGTTTGGTTCATTGAACTGGGTAAGTTTCCAGTACTGGAAAATGCATTAGTCCTCCTATTCCATAAAGCTTAAGTGCACTCGGCAACGTAAGCTACTTCATATTGTAACTAATGGATTGGCTATATCATGGTGTTTTACTGTTATGATCATATATCTTCACGATACCGAGCACAGTGTGCACAGAAGGATGATGTCATACACGACAGATGATGACAGCAGCTTATGAGCTACTAAATATATGAGATTTGTGTAAGAGACCTAGTTATTGTGCTTTAACACTGATTTTTGTTCATGTGTGATTGAGATACTTTGAATAAATACCATTACAAAAACACTCAATAAAATGACTCCTAGGTGCAAAGTTTTTTAAAGAGTGCTGTTAAATCTCTGATGTGTTAAACTGGCAGCATTCGCCTTCGACTCTCAAAATAACATCGTGTTTAGAGTCAAATCTAAATGACAAGATAAACTTATCTCAGAATATGCTTTCATAAAGTTTAGCTCCTGTTTGGAAAAAGTATGCTCTCATGGTACTGCAGCGGTTACTAATGCAGGTTATTAATAATTGGTTAATAATTGTCAGGTTATTTACTTAAAACAAATAATGGTACAGTATAATATTTTTTTTCTTCCAGATTTAAAGTCTATTTTTCTATTTGTGATGTAACTATTTAAATTCATTAACTGCGATGGCATCATTTCATCCCCCTGTTCTTGACTGTGGCACAAACAGTGATGAGAAGCAGCTCTCTTCAGGAGGAACACAGTTTGTTAGTGAGCAGGAGACGACGACATACCCCGACCCAGCTAGAGGAAGGTGATGCCAAGTGCCCTTTAGTTGTGCCTCCTGGAATCTGAATATAAATAAATCCTGCTTCTTTAAGTGACCCTGAAGCACACAAGTAGCATGGGTGTATTCGTAGCAATAGCCAACAATACACTGTATGGCTCAAAATGACAAAAATCATTATGATACCAAGTAAAGATCATGTTCCATGAAGATATTTTATAAATTTCCCACTGTAAATATATCTAAACTTAATTTTTGATTAGTAATATGCATTGCTAAGGACTTCATTTAAACAACTTTAAAGGAGATTCATTTCATCTCAATATTTAGATTATTTTTAAACCCTCAGATGATGTATAAATCTCAATTTAAAAAAAATGCACCCTTATCTTATGACTGGTTCTGTGGTGCAGGGTCACATTTAAAGGTTTATATTTACCTCTATGACAGTACCAAAATACTTTTTTTTTATATATATATATATTATGAATTATTTTATTCACCAATGATGCATTAAATTGCTAAAAGTGACAGTAATGACATTTATAATCTAATTTTATATCTATATCTATATATAGAGAGAGATAGATAGATAGATAGCTTTGTATTCTTTGAAAAAATTCTTCAATTTTGTTTAAAAATTCTCCTTAACAGCAATAATTGAGATGTTTAAAAATATTAAAATAAAGTTATATTAAATTGTAGTAATATTCCACAATATTACAGTTTTACTGTTCTCTGATTACATAAACGCAGCCTTGGTGAGCATAAGAGACTTCAAATAAAAATCTTGAAAGTAAGCGTCTGTTAAGAGGAAACTTTCCCCACGTATCAGTGCACTAGCTCTCGGTTTCTATTGCATACAGAAGTATGTGTGATACACAGCACCAGCGGCCGCTCTCAGACACATAACTGGGCACTGATCCCGGCTGCAGTCACACAGAGTCGACCTGCCACAGCTGCTGGGAAAAATACACAAAAACTCAACGGTAGAAGAGGAAGCAAAAGTTTTCTATAGGCCCCTCACACAGAGAGGCCAAGCAAAAGAGCTGAGCTGGATGAGCAACACAGAGCAGAAGACACAGAGGAAATCTTCACCACATAAAAGGAAATATATTTAAAAAAAACCTAAAACACGCTCATACCGAAGAGCTGCTCCGTCATCGGCAGAGCCATTTACACAGCGCAGTTTGTCATGTACAGAACCATTCAGATGAACACACCATGTGGTCTTTTCAGTTTGCAGGCCTCTTCCTCAAACAACTGCACAGAATAAAAATTGTATTTCTGAATCAGCATTAATACTCTCAAACGACACAATTCTTAACTCATTTTTATCCCGAACCCCGTAATCTTACAACAAATAAAAATGTTGACCATTTACAAACACATTTTACTACATGATTGGTAAAAATAAACTGTTTACAAAGTTGCCAAAATGCAAGGGATGTGCATAGGTCTCTTTTATCCCCCTCTCCTGGTCACCGGCTCCACCTGTTTGAATGTGTTCATCCAGACGAATGGAATGTTTTCTGCTGCGGGGGACGGTCTGAACACAGCTAACACTGACAGCATGGACGCTCGTGAATGTTCACATGCATGAGATCTCATTCAAATCTCTAAAACATTTATGTGCGTCTTTAGAGAGACAGTATCCACGTGTAGAGGAGGGTGAAATGGGAGAAACAAACCAAACAAAGGCAAAGGGTTGAAAGCTGAATGGCAGAGTTGTGCTAAAGCAGCTGGGCTCTGCCGCATGGATAATGTGGGATTATGTGTAATGGCTGAGTTAATGGACGGCTGGACAGATGAAAGCTGTGAGGATTCTGCTGTTGGAATACCGCACTTTCAGTCTGGTACTAACAGAAATACTGGTAGACAAACTACTAAAATATTCCTTTCAGGAAAATGCATCATTTAGGATACTGTCTCTTTAAATCAAACGTCTACAAAATGTTGCCTCCTAGCTATATAGACATGACAATATTTAGTCATTTATTTTATTGATTTTTTTCATTAATACAACACTACGTCTAGGTAGTCTGTGAGGGGCCAAGACTGGGCTCACTGCAGGTACATCGATCTTGCTGTTAGACTTCAGAAGTGGGCTTCTGTTTGCATCATGGGAAAGTTGCAAGGTTTTTTTTTCTTCTTCTTCTTGCAGAGATGCACCACAACGTATGAGGTTATGAAGGGTATAAGGTTACAGGTCGACGGGTTTGCTGTTTTAGTAGACCCAGGACACTGGAACCCACTGGGCCGTGGTGCAAACCAGGTCTATGGCTTCCTCCAGGAGCCGAATAGTCTCGTCAATCTCATTATTAATGATGGTTTGGTCAAAATAGTGTGCGTATGTCTTCTGGAGGATCTCGGACTCCTTCTGCAGCCTCTGTAATGACTCGTCCTGCAGCACAAAAGAAGAAGAGTAAGAAAAGTGAAGATGAGAGGGAAAAAAGGGCCTTTTGAAAGGATAACGGATGAATTCTGATAACGTGCCCATGTAAGAAAAGTTCAGTTATGATCCTTAAGATATAAATGGAGGATGGTAGAGTTGGGGAGTGTACTAGTGTATATATACAATATCATTCAGAAGTTTGGGGTCGGTAAGATATTTTCACCAAGCCTACATTTCTTTAATAATAAAAGATAATATTACTTCAGTTTTCAGAATCACATGATCCTTCAGAAATCAATGTCTAAAACTGTTGTGCTGCTTAATAACATTTTATTATATATATATATATATATATTTTTTTTTTTTTTTTTTTTTTTTGTAAAATTGTATTGTTTTTCCTGTGAATTTTGCTACAATTTTAAGCATTCTTGCTTAAAAAATATATACAATTAAATTAATTTAAATTAAAAAGTAGAAAAAATGTAATTCCTACTGACCCCAAACATTTAAACGGTAATAAGTAGTAAGATGTGGATCAGGGTTTTCTTAAAAACAGCCTTCTGTCCAATTGACCTTAGTTATGAAGGTCATAAAGGAAGTGGACTTGTTTGGGAAGAGCTTTGTAGGCACTAGGATCTAGTTGACTTCCTGTCATACTCACAGGCAGCTTCCTGCACCATCTGGGAAGCTGAGCGTGATGTGAGGAAAGTTAGAAGAAATTATAAAACATGCCAAAAAAGGTACATGCAACAAGAAAGAAAGAAAGAGCAAGCGGCTAAAGAGAGATGTAGCTGGATGAAAGAAGGAAGAGAAGTCAGGTGTTGTTCTGTCAGTGAGAACTCCTGATCTCACCTCGTTCATGCCGGGAGTGATGGTTGGTGCAGCAATGAAAACCACATAGGGAGCAAATTCAGCTGTCCGTAAAACCTTCAGTGCCTGAGAACATTTCAACACAAGATTGTTATTACACTACATCATATCTCCCCATCATATGTGTCTTAATATACTGTAACTGAGATATGGTATTCAATTATGATTAAGATGCAATCAAATTAGTCAGTTTTCTATATATAAAGTTTCAGCTTCTTCTTTTCTCCTGAATAAATGCAGAGGGCAGTTAAAGGTTAACCTGTGGCTCTACGTCCAGTATGGCTACGAGTCCCTGCTCATGGATCTTGCGTATTGTCTCCAACCGCGTGCCGTACATCGCGTCCTCGTGGCTGCCGTACTCCAGGTAATCGTTGTTGGAGATGTCCTGCATCATTTGGTCGTGGGATACAAAGAAATAATTCTTGCCGTTCTCTTCATCTTTCTTTGGAGGTCTGGTTGTGTCTTTTGGGACAGAAATGAGTTTGAGTTTGAGTTGAGCAGCAACCAATCGGTTGAGCAATCATGTGGACAGTTAGAGACATCGATTTGGGAAGGTTTCTTACGTGGAATGGGATAAGCAAATCTGTCTGGGTGTTTGGTGATGAGTGTGTTCTTGATGTGTCTTCGGCCAACACCGTGAGCACCTGCCCGTCGACAGCAAACCACACATGTAAGAGATGTGCTTCATGCCAACTAACTAAACCAAGATCTACATACATACCTAGTAAAACTAATGTTTTCCTCTTGAATGCTGGCAACTTCACTACCTCCTCATATGTGACCAGATCTAGTTGATCAAACACTAAAACAAAAACGAACACAAGATTATTATTTAATAGCAGGGAGGGATTGATCTTAAATTTCAAAAACGGTTTGCTGTTGTCATTAGGCTACAAAAAAAAAAAAAATGGTTTAAACGTAAAAAACAAAGGAAAGGGGGATGTTTTTGGGTAATTTGTGTTTAGGCTGCTTATGTAATGCTACAGGCCTGATGGGGGATTTAATACTGTGTCTGACTGACATTCAATCTCCACCGCAGCAGTGTGTTCAAATGCAGCGCAGAAGCTGAGCTGAGAAAACACATCCCAGCCGCTCACACTTGGCATTTCTGCATATTCAAACTTGTCGCCAATGTCAAACATGGAGATATTCTGGATGCACAATTCCCCTATTTTTACATTACCACTGCCATCATCTCATGCACGGTTAATCTTTAAAAACAATATGATTTTAATAACACTTGTTAACACTGTACATTATGATGTAATTCTGCTTAAATTTACTTAATGTTTGATTCAACCGTTTTGTGTTTTTTGGGGTCTGTAAATTTTTTTTTAATGTTTTTAAAAGAAGTCTAAGATTCACCAAGTCTGCATTTATTTGTATAAAAATACAGTAAAAACAGTTACATGTTTAAAATGACTGCTTTCTATTTTAATATAATCTAAAATATTATTTATTCCTTTGATGGCAAACCTGAATTTCTAGCAGCCAGAAATCATTCTAATATATCTTACGGCCTCCTAACTTTTAAACAGAAGCATATTTATTCAACATAATTTATAGTGAATGTGCAAAGGAGAATTAAGAAGATGATTATCAATTAGTTTTCAGTCATCACACAAAGCCTCGATTGTTGCATGCATGGACTACTTCTATAGTGCTTTTTGCAGTTTTTATTTACATTTTTTTAATCGCTATAAGTTGAAACCGACACCAGTTAATTTTCACATTCTATCACTAGTAATGCTAGCATAAAAATGAGAAACCGTCAGATGGGCTAAAATTATGATTCCTCTGAAATACGACTGCATTAAAGTACAAAGTATTATTTATTGCTTATGTGAACTTCCACAAAGCTATATCACTAAGACTTTTCTACTACGGTGTTTCGGTTGCATGAGGAGTAAAACTGGCTGCAGTGTGCATGCGGGGCATCGGTGTGTGCAGGAGACAGTGAGTTGACTTGGTATTGGGAAACGTGAGCCATCTCTGTCATTTACATGTGAAAAGTGATTCAAGCACTCATCTATCTCTCTCAATAATGCGTTAAATGATTCATGCACCTCTTTCACATGACCTTGAGTATGCAGCTCTTTATATGTAGGATATTTAATGCATTTGCACACAGAGAAGCCTCATGTTGTGCTGTGGGTCAGTGGATATAGGTGCACAGGGTTCAGAGAATACAGACTTAAAAATAAACTAAAAACACAAAGCACAACACAACAAAGTAAACCACGAATACCATACAAACATTCAAACACACACTTAAAAAAAGATCTTTGTTCTGTTGATTGAGAAAAATGACGGTTGCTAATAGGCAAAGATGGTTTCAAGGTTAAAAAAAAATCACTGTGGCAAGGGCACTGAGTGAGACAGAGACAGACAGAGAAAGAGAGAGGTAAGCACAGAGGCTGTATGGCACAGCAACACAGTTACTTACATGCACAGAGGCCATTGGTAGATAGACAGCATGTAAAATGGACAGGGGAGGGGGGTCATTGAGTTATGGCTCAGTTAACAGAACATCAGTAAACAAACACAACAACAAGCACACCCAAAGCTGTGATGCTGGAAGCACAGAGACATGATGGCCATCCGTGAGCTCGGGCTGCTCTGGATGGGCCGCTTTCAGAGCATGCGAGACGTCGCCGCTCTAACAATGAAACATGCCTCTGACATTCACAGCAATGCACTTGCATTATCAAGACCGGAATCTGAAAGCAGCCATTACACTGTGGAATTAAGAGGTTTTTCAGAAAATCTGCAAAAGTATTATAATTTACGGTCACAATATGAGTAATGTTCTTTAACAGCAACGCTTTACATCATGACATGTGTGGACGTGTATATATATATTACATAATCATGTGGTAATGCCTATTCTTAGATAATCCAGTGAATTAAAAACTTGGCAGATGAAAGCTACATATTATTATTTATTTTTTCAGTCACACAAGCCAACAGACCGTATTATTCTTAACAAATGATAGTGACAGTCATGTCTACCACAGTATAAACAAAGCAAAATGTCTACTGGCCGACACATTTCTACCATCGCTCTGTATCATTACAGCTCTCTTTGCTGTGTGGTTACTAGATGCTTTCTTAGAGGGACAGTTCAAGTGTCCACCATCAAACCCACCTCCTTCAGGATTCATGCATGTTTACATTAAAGTTCCTAAATTTGGGCTCTGTAAGATTTTGTTTTTGAAAAAAAAGTTTCTAATTAATTTGAACAAAAATGCAGAAAAAATAATGTGAAATATTAAAATCTATCTATCTATCTATCTATCTATCTATCTATCTATCTATCTATCTATCTATCTATCTATCTATCTATCTATCTATCTATCTACATCCTCTTTCTTCATTTATTCCGTTTTCTAAATTGGCATAGAAAATTCCAACAAAATTTGTTTTCTTTTAGCGGGTATCATGTACAATTATATTTTGACATCTTAACAAAAATAAAGGGATGGGAAGACAGGGAAAAAAGAAGAAACAAGTCATGGTGGTGGGGTTAGGGTTCAAATCTAACCTTAGAGTTAATGGGGGAGCATAACAATACTTCTTTTTATTAAAGATTCCTTTATAAAAATAAAGTTAAAAAACAGCATTTATTTGAAATAGAAATCATTTGTAACACTGTACGTTTCTTCACTGTCAATATTGATTATTTTAAAGTAGCCTTGCTATGTAAAAGCATTAATTTCTTTAAAAAAAAAAAAATCTACTAATCCCAAACTTTTTTCTGTTTAATGTTCATCTGCCAGGTAAATATTGTAAGTTCAATCATGCCAAAAAGCAATAGCAAATCTCTCTGCATGATATTTATGCTTAATTCATGTATGTGGCATGAACTGTGCATTATGAGAAAAACAAGCAGTGTGAACAAACCTGTGTGAGACCAAATAAAAAACATGATCTTGTAGGTTTTTAATGATACAATGAAAAGTGGATTGAGAAGATGTGTGTCAACGCTGAAATTACTAGGATAGAACAGAGTAAAGGGAGGGGCTAAAAGGACATCAAAATTGTGCACACATTGAGCTAAGCCACAACTGAACTGACCCCCTTGTGCTTTCACACATAACTGAGAGAAGCACTTTTCTGGCCTGTAGATACACACCTTTTTAAATATAGGTCTGGTGCAATGTTGTTGTTTTGTCTTGCAAAGATGAAATTCTCCTTGTGAAAGACAAGTCCTTACCAACTGCTTCCTATTGGAAATTCCTATTTTCCTTCAAAACCTGATCTGAACCTGCACATTATAGCTGGAAAAGCCCAAAGCACAACTGTTACAATGCTCCTTGCCTTAGACAAACCCCACAAAATCAAAACAGTTTCAGACAATTAAATAATCCTGGAGGAATTTGTATGAGACCTGAAAAAGGCTGTAATACCCCAAAGAGTCTCATTTCCAGCCTCACAGGCTGAGTGAGCTCAAATCAGACTCAGTAAAGTGGGGCACTGGGCTCTGGAGGGATTATTGTCTGATCTGCGCTCCCCGCCGCTGATGGCTGAGGGAGCAGTGCTCAACACAACACAGTCTATTTGATCATCTAAGTGATTGGGTGCTCAGAGAACACCGTGATTCCAGCGGCCCAGATCAGACCAGATCTGCCGTTGGGCCTCCTTAGGCCAGAACCATTTGATGCAAGTAGGAAAATGCAGATTTAAATGCTCGGCCAACATATTTTTGAAATATTGTTAACTAAACATTAAAACAACTTTAACTTTCTCAGTATAACTGTGTTCAAACCAACTGCCATGACACTAGTAGACTAACTTAATCGCATAAGACAACAGCTGAATCTATGCCACAAAGAATTAAGGCAAAAGGGAATCCAACTCAATACTTAAAAGATGCACCAGTGAGTGCAGTTTCGACAGGGAACAGTAATGAAATAATAATATCAAAAATATTTCAAAAATGTACTTTGCCATTAGTACAATGATAAATCAAAGCGAATTATTAAATTTCACCAAAACACTGCAATACTACACATTCTATGCATGCACCACCACAAAATTGAGTATTTTTTATTTTTTAAGATGACTGACATTTACGCTTACCAAGACTACATTTATATTTGATCAAAAATACAGTAAAAAAGTGAAATATTATAATTTAAAATTACTCTTTTCTGTTTTAATATATTCTAAAACGCCATTTATTCCTGTGATGCAAAAATTCTAATATGCTGATTTGGTGCTCAAGAAACATTTCTTAATATTATAAATGTTTAAAACATTTGTGCCGTTTTTGTTTTTTCTATAGAGTAATATGAGTTATAGAGTATATAGAGTTATAGAGTAATATGATTACTTTATAAAAAGAAAGCTAAAAAACAGCATTTATTTGCAATAGAAATATTTCTATTGTTAAAAGTTTTACTGTCACTTTTGATTAATTGAATGGGCTTTTTCTTTGTTATCAAAAAAATAATAATAATCTTACTGACCTCCAACTTTTGAATGGTAGTGTACCTGCATTATAAACTTCCTTCAGAAACACTGCATTATACAACAAAGCAGAATCAAGGTTGTGTAGCAAGAAAAGTTTGAACTGACATACTTGAACTGAATGAGTTTCTGGCTTTATGATTCAGTGGAGTCACAGTCCCTGTATCTACAGGCGGAACTAACAAATCCACCTTTTGGGAAGCTCTCCTTTAAACTATTCCACACCACTGGGGAGATCTGGACAAGAAGGAACGACGGCGTTGTTTAACATCCTGTGTGTTCGAAGGTAGTGACCTGATCCTGAGCCAAAACGACTCCCTTATATAAGATGTTAAAAGAGGTGGGGTTCACCATGCTTCTAACGAGATCATGTAATTGCCATCTTTCATAGTGTCAGGATCGATTTATATAGAGGTTGTAAAATCTGCATCCAGTCAAAGTATATCTGAAAACAAGAGGAGTACATCTGAGAGCACATACACAGGTGCATCTCCAGTGAAGGTTGTGTGTTGGTTTAGACCTGGAGCCACGATGAACACATGAATTTCATCCATTACATTTATGAGTTACCCATAGTAAAGACATGTTTTCTCTCCCATGGTCCTTTACCAGCAACCACACACTCTTACAGAAAACATGGGTGTCTGACTTATGGTCTTTGGATTCCCCATGAGAACACACACATAAACACACTTGTTGCATAGTAGTATATATATGCAGGTGTGCTCATCAGTGATAACAACCCAGGTTTCCACTGTGCCTGGCTTTAATGAGCCCCTTTGGTAATTGAAACAAAATGAAAGACTCTTAAGGGACTGTTTGGTCAGGGAACAGCAGGCAGAATCAGACATGCAGCTACTCGGCTATGTATTGGCACAAGTCACCCTGCTATTTGTGGAAATGCTGCAGTCAGGACCTCAGGTTATTTGAGCCAGACAGCACAGGGCCAGGTTACCTGCCCATACCTTCCACTAGACACACAGAGACACTCCCTACAGCCTCGAAACTACAGTTTAAATCATTCAATGAAGACGCTTCTAACAACATCTGCTGACAACCATCCCATGAGGGTAAAGTCTGCTATTGCTGAAAAGCAGGAACTAATATAAACATAATACTAATTATAGACTGTCACTGATGTAAAAAAGACATACATGCATTCTTCCTGACAGTGTTCCACCTGGTCTGAGTTAGCAATGGCCATCAACAACATAGAGTTCTCTTGTGTTTCTGATCATATGAGTATCTGACAACAGTAATGATGTAACAAACAAACAAACAAACAGTCAATTCCAGCATTTGATCATATACAAAGAGATTCATTTACCAGGTCATTCCATAAAGTGGATCTCATATGAGCCTCTTTTTTATTACTTTATTTTTTTCTTCGATATGTTTGTCAGTAATGAACTAAATATCTTCTTTAATTATGATCTAAATATGCCAACCCTGTAAATAATATTTTTGTATAGTAAACAAATCCTAATTAAAAAAATAGATACCGTATTTATTCATTCAAATACCTGCAGTGTGTACAATTCTCTTGTTTCAAGTGTGTCATTTTAAGAGTGTAATTTCAATTTACAATACTTGTAATAAATGTCATATTAAATTGGAAAAACTGTTGGGTTTGGAGGTTGGGGTTGGTAAGTTTGTTTTTAAATGTTTTAATGTTTGTAAGTCTCTCTTATTTGATTAAATTTGAATTTTATTTTAATTGTGAAATATTATAACAATTTTCTATTTTAATATATATATATATATATATATATATATATATATATATATATATATATATATATATATATATATATATATATATATAAACAATACATATAACAATACATCTTTTAGGAAAATTAAAAAGAACTGCATTTATATATATATATATATATATATATATATATATATATATATATATAAAATAAAGCGTATTTATTTTGATTAATGGCACACTACAACATTTGCAACATGTATCTGGTAGAATGCATAAAATCTTATTACATTTTTATAAGGTCCTATGCATTCTATCAGATTAATGTTGAATACTGTATTGATTTATATTGTATATCAATTTACTTCTAAGTAGAACAGGCTGTCATTTTAAGAATGACCCTATTTTGTTTTAAGGGAAAAGTTCTTAAAAGTGAATGTTTATCATTAATCAATACTTGTTTACATCTCCCTGAGAGCTGCTATTTTTTGTGATGTCATACGTTCACACCAGTGTTAGAAGCCTATTCTTAGATCTCCAATAAGGAAGAGCTGATTGACCAAAATCTAGCTATTGTCTGTATGAAGAGAGAGGGAAGGTGCAGCAAGCCCATCGGAAACTCTACCTGCATTGTGCTTTGCTAGATATTTGTCTTTGTACTGCTTTTTTTTCTTGCCAAACCAAGTACAGCTTGCCTGCTGTTCTTGCTTGGTTTTCTCCATGGCTATACAGGCCACCCGCCTAGAACAAAACAAACAAAAGAAACAAATAGATGTACATGTGGTTAGTGTGCTGCATATCTGTTAGCTTTGATGATAGCACATCTTTGAGTACTGTATCTTCTGTCCCTTCAACCTCAATCACAGTCTTCTGGTTTTCAACATACAAACCAAAGAAATGACTGAAGTGGTGATTCTGCTCTAGGAAAGAACCTAACTCACCACTCCTGAAGTTCAGGTGAGGGAATCAGTCCTGCTGTGCCATTCTTGGTGTTTTCCAGTTTTCCTTGCCACCAATTATGGTCATCTTTGTTGATAATCTGGATTATGTCACCCACTCTGAAGCGAATCCCTGCCTCTTTACAGGGGATGAGGTCATCTTTCACCGGATCATACTCGAACTGCGCCCGTACATAGATCTGAGAAAAGACAGAAGTCGAAGTCAGAAACAACCTACAGTGGCACAGACACAGCACAGGAAAGGAAGTCAGGGTACAAGAGGAGGTTAAGGTGCAACTGGAGGTCAAGGTACAAGTGGAGATCAGGTTTCAGTTGAGATGATAGGCATGCTTGGCTAAAGCTGCAGGGAATGAAAACTGAGCATGCTGGCAAACTGATGATGCATGTAAGTATGCATGAGAGTGAGTTACGAGTCCTTGCTGGACATTTAGTGCAGTTGAGTACTGAACTGCAGTCTGAGGGTAGAGTGGTGTGTGACTCCTGGATTAAAAATAAATGACACTGAACTGACTGAAAGGGGCCTTTAAGTACAAACGTTGCAAAAATCGAGCTTAATGTTATATTTTCACACTGGTGATGTAATTGTTTCTGAGTCCTTGCTACATTTGGACTTGCATGGTTACACAACAGTTTTTCAGAGAAGCAGATTGGGCTTATTCTTTAAAATCTTACCTTTATGGAAAATTTATCCTTGATTGGAGGTCTGGAGATCTAGGGCATGAGAGTATTACAAACATCATGCAATATCATGGCACTGTGGCGGCATTAATACGGCACTGTTATTGGGGTTGGTGAGATGAAGAATGCAGCTATACAAGCTAACATTCCGAAAGTTATGGGTTGATAAAATGGAACAAAGCAGGGTGGAGATATCAGTCATATATATATATATATCAGTCTGTTCTCATCACTAGGAACATAGCTGATCATTTCCAGCACTCAGTGATGCACTTCAGCCAACACAGATGGACCTGTGCTGGCAGATGGCGCCCTCTGCTGATTGTATGTCTCCCTTTCTACTTCTCATCCTATTAGGACACAATGCTTAAAGGCAAGGACTAGAGATTAGAAGAACAAATTGTGATGGGCTTTCTGATTCCACATGTTCTCATCTTTTTTGATTTGCAGGGTAATCTAGATGGGATGTGAGAGGAAACACACACCACTCTGTAGCCCAGGGCAAGTAGAAAAGCATGAGACTGTATGGGGTTAGGATAAGACAGACACACCAATCTAACATGTCCCTTTTTATCTAAGATAAAAGTTAACAGTGTCTGAATAATAATTGCCTTGGAGTTGATATGATTTGTAAAAAGTTGGTTCAAATGGGTATTTTTAAGAAAACTAATTGTCTTTTTCATATATTTAGTGTTATCTATTGTTTGTGAGGATGCTCATCAGAACAAAGATTTGAACTTAAATATGAATAAAACATTTAATTAATAAAATAATTTATTTAATAAACATTTATTTTTAAATGGAATAAAGGTAAAATGCAGTAAAAGTAGTTACATTTAATTCAAATTTCAAAGCATATTCTTGATATTTTCTCAACTGGTTCAACGCATAGAATAACCAATCTGTAAAAATAAAAATTAATGTTAAAATGATAATCTCCCTAAAATTTATGTAAGCTTTAAAAAGCTTTAAAGCATAAATAATAACAAACCAAGTCTGTCTGTAGAGCACCTAATGGTGAATGGCGTTAGTACAAAAACTGATAGAGGAAGCAGGATGTTAATAGCGGTGAATCACTATGTTCATTCAATCTCAAGCACAAAAGCAGTGTTAGTCAATAGAGGGTGCTAAGACTGATGGATGCTCTATTCACCTGGCGTCCTTTTGGCTGGATGGTTGACGGCAAGTCCTGTAAAGCAAAGCCCAGCAGTGAAAGAGAGACTGACCATTTACAGAGGAGAGACAGGACTCATGAAACAATTAAATAACAATTAATAAGGATAACAATGAAGAGAAATATACATTCAACAAAACGTAACAAAAAAATCTGGTTAAAACAACTGGGAGCAATGCTAACTTCACAAGGGAGAACCACAAAAGTTACTTCATTCTGTGTGTATACATGTGTTAAAAGAGAAGAATGGCTGTCCAGGGTAAATCTCAGAACAGCAACACACAAGAAAGCAAGGAGCAAGCAAGCAGCTTCAGCACCACACTCCATTCAAGCATGTTCATGAGGTGGAGACTAACCCCCTCTATGAAGAACACCAAGTGGGTCCCACTGGGTCGATAGCAGGGGTGGGCGATACTAGCAAACATCATTTCAAATTTTGGACGGTCAAAATATGTATTTACAGAGTTTATTTAAATTTTACTGGAAAAAGAATTATGCAAACTATAATTATTATCAAACCAGAATTATATAAAGTATAAAAGCAGGAAAGGGCAACAAAAGCAGCTCACTGTACATTTACTTTTTTGCAAGTATATTTCAATGATATAATTAATAAGTATTTATTAACTATTATTGTGTATTACAGTACTTACCATAATTGTATGTTTATATTCAATCTGAATATTTTTATAAATATTTTTAATAAATACTTATTTTATTAAAACATTTTTTTTCTGCTTAGAATATTTATAAGAATATATCCATATATCTAAATAAATAAATTCCACTTACCAAAACATTTTGCAGACTAAACTAGTAGGAGAGTTTGACAGCATAAAAGTAACTAAAAGGGACAGGGTTATGCGAAGTCCCATTCTCAACCACATAGTACATAACACATTAGTCAAAACTGATATTATTTGATTTTTTTATACTGATTTATCATGTCAACTTTATCGCCCACCCCTAGTTCAAATGCAGTGCTAATGGAGATCTCACTGCATTTTGTTAAAAGTATGCAGGCTTTTTATTTATGCTAGGAATCCTTTGCATGCCTCCACTGAGTTTCATTGTGCTTGCTGTCAGCCACAATACATCACTGCTAACACAAAGGAATTAAAAAGTATAATAGTAGATCCCATGTCCACTGTACAGTGTTCCTAGGACCACATACTGTATTCAGAGTGAGAGAGCTACAGCAGCACAGAGCACACCAATTTGTGAACTGAGATAACGGAAACTATGTTCAATGGAAGTTAGCCGCTGTCTTGTTTAGTCTTTGCATTTGTGTTTATTAAGACAAACTTGAAAAACAAAACCATAAAACTGGACATTACACAAACCTAATAACATTTGGTGCAAATTAAGAGGGTATGACTGCAAGAACTGGGTAAAATAATCACAAACAACATTAGGAGATTGTTGGGGTGGGAAGCGGGTTGTTATTTGAAGTTGCCTGGGATCCTTACCAAGATAGAACTGTTAATGCTGGAATGGCCATTAGCAGGGGACTGTCTGGAGGTGGAGGGGGATTCTTTCTGTAATAAGATATAAAGGTCAGCGAAACAGCAGAGCAAACTAACACTAGCCAACACTGCGGTGCGAAATTGGGGACATCATGTAAGGAAACCAAAAGATTTGCTTGTAATTAAAGTTATTAAATAGACATTTTAAAAGCATGGTAATGTTACAGATACCAAAACAAAAATGTTTTGATCACCAGACTGCATTGTAGCTTTCCACCAGAAGGGGGAGCCAACGGAATGTACACATCTTCCTTCCCTTGAGAGATTTAATGCTTGAAGGAATTCCACATGAAATCTGACCACTTTAATTTCAACATCCTCTCACTCGTGTGATATGGCAGGGGACTCTTATGAAAAATTGATTTCTGTAACCAGCATGGTACAGACTCGCTTTTAAATTGCGAATAATGCTGCAACACTGCCTGTGAACATTCTCACATTGTACATCTAGACTTCCCTCAACACAGGTGATATGTAAGCTAGGCTTCCGATATCTTGGTTGTGAAATTGGTGTGCAGTAGTGACTGAGCCAGGCCTTTAGGTCTGGCAGGGTGGAGGCTTTTGGGGAGAAAAGCATTAACACGCAGCCATCAGGCAGGCAGTTAGTCACACAAGAATCCACGGCAATCAACCCGACCACAAAAGGCCATGACAGGCCGGGGAGGCAAACCACAGCACTGCAGAGAGAGGACACTGGCAGAGACAGAGCGGAGGACAGTGCAGAGGCCATGAAGTCCATTACCTCACAGGACGATTGCTGTGTACGGTAGCTTGGGACAATCTTAAAGGTGATGCTGCCTCTCATTTCCCGCTGTCAACAGAAAAACAAAAGGAAAATTATTAAAAAGGGCATTTTTACTGGATTATGTCTATATATCCTCATATAGCTCTATTTATTTCAAAGAATAATGGAAAAAGTGGACAATAAAACACAAATGGGAACAGAGTGGAAAAAGTAGACTGTTAATCTGCACTGTGATAAATGTGTGTGGCCATTTTTAAAATGAAATCAATGGTTATTTTAGAGGAGTCTTTTTTATTTTATTTAACTGTAATCAGGTAGCTGCTCTGTAACGCTTATGTCTCTCACATTACACCCATTACACTTTACAGTTGGTACAGGTAGTGCACTTTACTGGCTGTGGCCTGTAATTCTGGACATTTTGCTGGATACCTCAAGGAAAGTCTAAAAAACATAATTCAAACAGCTTGAAGGTGATTAAAATAACTTTTGAGCTGAAAATACACAAGTTCCTACTCACAAGCATCTTCTGAAGCTGCTCCACCGTTTGGTTTGCTACACTTATGCCGTTGATCTCCCGGATCTCATCTCCAACATGCAAAGTTCCTTTTTTATTACAAAAAAAACAACATTTTAAATGTATTAAAACATCTCACTAGTCTCACAAACTTCATAAATTAAAAACTTGACAACATTAACTGCACAAGGTTTAAAATAGGTTTTCCTGCTCGCATAACATGTAGGAGATAGTTGCGTGTGTGTGGCATGTGGGTAAAGGCGATTTTGCAATTTGACCATCACGGGATGACAGCAAAAGCCCTCAATCCTGCCACATGTGAATATGGGTCGAGGGGTTTGTGAAGATTAATGGTTTGGATCTCTTTCCTATTAACTCATCATATGTTTATGGAGATGTACAGGAAAGATGGAAGGCTAGTGGATCTCAGTATAGCAGTGTTGGGTGAAGTACTGAAGAAAAAAACATTTGGTGCATGTACCTTGTCTGTGGATCATTCCTCCATGCATTATTCTTGCCACGATGCAATGGTTCAAGTCGTTCATTTTCAACGTGATACCCTGTAACAGTGCCCACAAACTTGTTTAAAACCACAGTGGTGAGAATGAAGCTTTCAGGAAGTTTGACTGACAAGTGGATATAAAATATAACCACCGTGAGAGCTTAATCAACACCATCGTCAGATCAGGTGTGCCAAGTGTGACTGACAACACAGGATATTCGATGTGCAGAGCTTGGATCTGCACACTTTGAAGGTGGACCACTAGAAGCTGTTGTAATGTTGATGCTATGCAGTCTTTAGGCTTATATATGTGTGTGTACATGTACAGGAAATTTGTGAACTCATACCATCGGTTCATCTGTGTTTTTCTGGAACTGAACCAGGCGCACTCGTGTAACATTCTCTATGTCCATGTCTCCGTTTGTGCTCTCAGGTGAGTCTCCGTTGAGATATGGTGATGTCGGGGGTGGGGTGACCCTCAGTGCCTCGTCACTGTATACCTCATGTGCCACAACATCATGAGTCTGAAGTAAGGCCTGAAAAAAAGAGTGATTAAGAGTGAGATTCAAGCACACAATATAAAAGAAAAACATTACAATCACAGAACAATGATTAAGTAACCAATCAAGGCTGTGCAAATACTGCCCATTTATGCTGCGGTGCTCGGGGAGGAGTTGGGGGTTTGGTGCCTTGCTCAAGGTCACCTCAGTCGTGGTATTGCCGGCCTGAGACTCAAACCCACAACCTTAGGGTTAGGAGTCAAATTCTTTAACCATTTTGAAAACAGTTGTGGTGCTTAAAACCCCTTTACGTGCAAACATCGCTGACGGCCCCAGTTTATTATTGTTTCACTTTCACAGCACATTAAACATCACTGTCTTACTTCATCTGGACAAACTATGCATCAATTGAAAGTTTAAAGACTCTAGCTTCGATATTTGACCAATATTTTGATAAAACATTGTTGCAGTGACAGATATTTAGTGATTTATGTCAGGAGTGCAAAATAATAAATCCGTATTATGCCACATTTTGAATAGAAATTCACCTCTCAGTCATATTCAGTCATGTCAGCAGCGGTTTATTTGTGTTCACATAGACTCACTGAACAGCGTCAATAAGGATTTATAGAGCATAGATGCATATCTGCGGAGATATATGGATATATTTACTGATGTTTACTTCATATTTCTTCAGACAGAATCGTCATTTCTATTCATTTTCCACGGATTTACGCGATCAGATGATAAACAGCCTCTCCCAGCGATCTGTGTATGTGTTTGCTGTGCCGGCAGCTCGTGCTGTGTGTCTCAGACTCTGATTGGGCCTTCCCAAATGTCAATCTGAGAGTGTAATATCTGGACACCGCCCCATCGTGTCACATGCTTCCTGCACACTTCCTGGTAGTTATCTGGCCAAAACAACACTGAAACACCTCTGTACACACAAAATATCCGAACAATAAACCCGCGATTACGATAGTAAAGCTTGGTATGAGAATTTCTTGAGATCTGGGGCGTTTTTATAAAAAAAAATCGAAAATGTACATCGGAAATGCTAACTTGTGCAGCGATGAAAAAGGCTACAAATAACATATTTTTACAACAGTAAACGACCAAATTCCACCCCTGATCGCTAAAGGAAGTTATTATAAACACTCGATCGGGGTTTAAAGTGAGTTTTTAGTAAAAGTGTACTAATAATTTCATAAATTGTCAGATGTAGCTTGATGCTAACGTTAGCACCAATGCTACTAATAGCAGGTGATTTTCTTCTTCATAATGCATTTTTGTCTCAATAATTCACGTAAGGTCGTAAGAAAATGTTTTGTTGTATTTTTATAGTAAGACTTTTGATAAATAAGGGCTAAATGCAAAGAGAGACTGAAGTGAGATCGCTGCTTTGTTGCTTTGTAAAGCCTGAAAAACCACAATCAAGGCTAATAAAGGTGGAATAAAAACAAAAGAATAATGATAAAAGAATAATGCGGATAATGTGTCATACCTGGCGGAGGTGTGAAAGACTCGTTTGGTGAGAACAATACAATAATGAATCGGGCAGCTTTCAACAGTGAAACATACACAAAGAGCACAGGAATGTTTACATGTGAGATCTTATAGAGATGACAAGTGCCATAAATCAATCTGATTAGCCTTCTCTAAAAACACACATGACATGGCCTTAGAAAATATTTCATAAAATTCACCGTTTTACAGATTCGATTATGAAATTTTTTATGAAGGTTTGGAAGACTTGTGGCCTTAGCTACACTGTGTTTTCAAACTCATTTCCTACATCAACATTTTTTTAAATACATTTAAAACATATGTTTTTTATATTTTTATTTTTGTTTTTATGTTTGAGCTTATATATCTCTATTATCATAACAGTCTGAGTGATTCTGATTCCTGAACAGTAAACTTTAAAGTGTCAGCTTTGTGAACAAAGGTTGATTATGTATCTAGTCAGAAAGAAACATGAGCAGAAACCTTTTTATTTTGGGTATGTAATTTCGGTCTCCATGCCAAAAAAGGGGGGTTACTAGTAAGGGGTTAATATCGTAATTAAAGCATAATGCATTATTAAAAAAAAAACATATACTACGGGGGCCGTTGAATGCTTGAATCTGATTGGCTGATGAACGTTCGGAGGTGTGCGATTATTTTCTGGGAAACACAGGGCGAACGCAGTTCCAGGAAGCTCTCTTGACCACATTACAGATCCATATCACTTCACATAGTAAACTGTACACAGTTTGCACAAAAAAGTGGTGTCAGCAATTGTATCACTTAGCCTATATAGTGTAACAACTTAAAGGCTACACATGACATTTCTCACTAGTGATGAGACAGCTAATTCACACAAGCTCTCTCTCTCTCTCTCTCTCTCTCTCTCTGTGTGTGTCTCTGTCTCTCTCACTCTCTTTCTAATAACTTCATTAATAATTGCATTAGAATGCCATCAAAGCTATAAAGAGACATTGGATGAGATGCGGAAGAAATATCCCTACTCACAATAGCGATTTAAGTTCAAAAACCGGATGAATCCCTTTAAATATATCATTTGATCGATGTCTTGAGGTGTGGTAACCGTAGTATAAGCGGAATAATTGACTCCGGGCCGTTAAATTATTAGAATTATAATGCATACCAATGGCCCGCCGTCAATTATTCCTTACTTATGATATGTTGTATGATCTCAATAATATTCATAAGAACAGTTTTAATATATTATGTTTACTTATTTGTGGTTATATTCAATTATTCCGCTTATACTACTCCTTTTTTTTTATTATTTTTTTTTTATAGCTTTTAAGAGTATGATGATTTATAACACAATGAACACATTGCATCCACTTTTACAATGGATTATATTTCTCATAGTTATAATGTATTATAAGTCTCATATCTTGCCATTTTTCTTATGCTACTTACAGAAGTCAAAGACCACTTATAAGTAGTAATAATAATAACAACTTTTTTTTCCCCTCTCAAACAGCCATACGATCAGACATCAGATCAGATGAATGTGCAATATGACACATTTGCTTTGAACTATTTGTATTGTAATAAAAGGAAACTCAAACAACACTCAACATCTAACCACACACAAGCTGTAGTAAGATACTGTGCAGATCCCGCTCCCTAAGGTCACTAAACGCTGGACTTTTGGTTGTACCTAGGATAGCAAAGTCCACTAAAGGAGGTAGAGCTTTTTCAACATCTCTTTGGCCAAGCATTCAAATAATGCAAAGTAATCGACTTCAGTAACATTAGGTAATTTTTTTTTCTTCAGCTCATCTCATACTAATACTGTATCTTGTGTGCAATTATGAGAGTGTGCGAAAAGCACAATGGGCAATGTTATGCTGGATTTTAACAGCTAGTACCTGCTGGTACCTCCCTCCTCTCGGTCTCCCCCCACTCTTGACCTGACACTCAGAGTTAGTGAGGCTGACATCACCCCAGTCTTGTTTTCTAATGCATGAGCTCCTTTTTAACCCCTTCCCTCTTTATCTCTCTCAGTTCTGTCGTAAATCCCCAGTTCAAGTGGAAGTAAAAATCATGTAAAAAAGCCCCCAAATAAGTCCCTTACATTATGGATCATGCCAGAGGCAATTAATTTTACTCAATTCCATTCAACATTTGGCTCTGGATTTTCCTATTTTTAATCTTACGAATGATTCTCATCCTCACTATCACCTCTTTATTTGAAAGATCAAGGTTTTCACTCCTCGTTATACAACCCTATGAAAATAAAATATCAAATAAAGTGTGGGAACTTAAATCAACTAAGCCTCTAGATGAACCTTACTGACAAACAGTCAGTTCAGAGCGAAGGGCAAACTCTCTGCTTCATCTGTCATGAGGTTGTGTGTCCCACTGATAAGAACACAGAAATAATGCTCTCAATACAGATGACTAACAAACATCTCATTGATTACAGAAGAGGATTACAGAAAAGCAAAGCAAAGTCTGAGATGGTGAAACAACGAGACGCTGACAACGTCCTGAATAAACAGATCCAACACAAAGCCTCAAAGAAATACAAGTCCTTTAATTAAGCTCTCCAAGATAGTTTTGCTGACAGACATTTTATCAAGCTTGAAGTTTATTTTATTTTATTCATTTTTTTTTTTTTAATTAGAATGTCATTACTGTCATTTTTAGTCAGTTTATTATGTTGTTGCTGAATGAAAGAATAAAAAAAACACACACTTTGAATGTTAGTGTATTTCCAACAGTATACTAAAAGTTAGGGTGGGAATCAATAAGATGGTGAAAAGGGGGTAATTCGTACCTCAATGTAACCAGAGTTAAAGTAAAACAA
This sequence comes from Carassius auratus, assembly GCF_003368295.1. NCBI lineage: Eukaryota > Metazoa > Chordata > Actinopteri > Cypriniformes > Cyprinidae > Carassius > Carassius auratus. Next base: position 13,383,221 of record NC_039251.1, on the reverse strand, counting down.
ATGACTAAACTGGCTGTTGGCTACTATTTTATCAAATAGCCAACACGAGTAATGCCAGCATAAAAAAGATGTTTCAGAGGAAAAAAACAAGGTATAACATTTTGATTAAATATTACAAGGAATGACATGTACAAATTAATTACATTAAGAAAGTAAATAGGGTTTACTAAGAGCTTAACAACAGAACTAGCACTGTGCTGCCGAGACTCACCATGAAATGGGGCTGGGTTAGAATCCGTCTCAGTTCTTTAGCGTCTGCATTCTCCGGGTAGCATGAAATCTCCTCCAGTACCTACAGACAGACAGTCATCAGGCTTTTCCTCAGGCTGTCATCTCTACAGTGTTTAATTCTTGATGTAAGTAAAGATGTTGCTTTTTAATCTCGTACACTGCAACACGACTTTGAGCTGGACTGCTGAGACCCCACACATCATATATCAGAAGACACACACACACGCGCGCAAACATTTCTGGCCTGACCCTTAGACCCCATGTGACCAATCAGCACTGCTGTCTGGGCTCATTTGGCCCTTTCATTGGCGGGGTGGGACGGGTCAGGTGGGAGGGGGTGATTTGGCACAGTACTGCAGATATGTCACAACTCCCCGCTGAATGCTGCTGAGCGCCGGATCCTGGATGTCTTTTGGACCACACTAATCATCTCTAATGAGCTCTAATCAATGGTCAAACCCTCACTGCCAGTCAAAATCACTAAATGTAAAGCTCAGACATTTACAAGAATCCTAGGAATTTCCGCATGTTCTAAAAAAAGTGGTAAAAAATAAAATAAGTGGACATAAGATTGGAAAAATGTCTGCAGCTTACATATTCCAGATGTTTCAAAGCCGTGCTCGACTCGTCTTCAGTGGAGGTCTTAGCATGAGAGACACACACAGGAAAGTTTTACAACAATTGATACATGTAGTCTGTGTAAGCAGCAGCAGAGTCGAAGGCTGAGTTTTTAGAGTTAGACACTATGCCACCTCCGCAAGTTTCAGTCTCTCAGGGAAAAGAGTGAGAGGTGATGGGTTAGTTTCCACCCCGCTGGCTCTAAGCAATACAAAGAGGATAATCCTTAAGCATTTCACCATTGCCAGTGATCACAAGCAAGAGGCCAAGGAGGGTTATTTGAGAGCACAGCTCTTTAATCACCAGCAGGCCTGAGTTTCTTTTTGATGTGCAATACTAAAGGAAATGGTTGAGCTTTATAGGTTGTGTGACTTGTGGCTGAGACAGACTTGTTTTGGAGGGGTCAGGGCCAAGAGGACTACTGAGGGAGTTTGAGACCAGAAGCAAGTATCAAGACTAGTTTGAATCGAACTATTTTTATCTTAAAGTATGCAGATGGTTTGAACTATTCAAAATGACATTACTTTCACCTCTTCATGGGCACATTTGTTCACTCAAGTGTATCTGAAGCACCAAGTTAGGATTTTCTGACTTATTCAAAATACTCAGAATGCTTCTGTTGATGCAACTGCTATAAAATAAGTCATTATCAGTTTTGATTCACTAACTTTAAGTAAATGTGAAACAACAACTTCAAGAAAAAATTGACTGACTTGTGGAGGAATAATCTCTTCTTGAAACTGAAGTTTAATATCGCTTTTCAAATCGTGACGGAAGGAAAGTAATTTTGGTTGCATTCAAAAGTGAATGCAAGCTTGCAGATTGAGGAGAGGTGGGATTTACACAGACTATATGGAGAAATCTGACATGCGTAACCAGAGAACATGTTGTTGGTTCTACCAGAAGTTCGAGGTTTTTTTTATAAATTAGGTCCTCATATTTAAAAAAATATATATATAAATGTAAAAATACATGAATCGTTTAGATTGCTACATCAGAAATTCTAGATCAATGTCTTTTAAATCTTTAGAGCCAGCAAGGAATTTTGTTGAAATGCTTGTAAAGTTACTGGAAATTAGGATTAATAAAAAGTTTGTGCCTATATTTTCATGTATTGTTAAAGACAAAACATAAACATTAGCATACTATTCACTGTCTATTTGTGTTATTAGTGAGAATTTGAATTGGTCTCTGTGCAAATGAGAGAGATAGAGAGAGAGAGGGAGAGAGAAAGAGGAAAATGCTTCAGCCAACATTGAGGCAGACAGACAGTCACGCATCAAATAACAGAACGATAAGCTCACCAAGCTAAATGCATTTTCTCTCAAAAATTTTACATTCATGTAACTTGAGGTGTCGTGTCAGTCTGTGCTCTCAATGATAATCTGCCACACTTGCGTATGAAAGGCGATAAAAGAGCTTTGTCCAACACCACACAGTTATAGTTATTCTATATTTTTTCTAATCTACTCAGTAGGTGAAAGCAAACAAACACATTCACTGTTAATGTGGCTTCCTAACTGCAGCTGGTTGAAATGCATTCTAATTTACCAGGAAGAAAACAGGCATGTGTTCACACAAGCAACAGACCACCAGGGATCTGTAAATGTCACGTAAATCATACACTGGGCTTAAAATTCATAGAGGCACTGAGTACAAAACAGACCTCTGTTTGAAGCTTTCTGTTAAACTTTACACAATTACTAATAATTGTTTTTTTAAAATTAAAATTCTACAAAACAAAAAAAGATTTGAGAAGAGATGGTATTGAGTAAAAAAAAAAAAAAGACAAACTAATGACCATAAATAAATACCTCAGTAAAATGACTACAAGTGATTTACTATTTGAAATTTGTATATCTGTAAAATACTTTGTCTAAAATTTACAAAGCAAAACATAATGTGTTTGTTTTTTTGTGCATGTAATTAGCTTTCAGACATGACAATTTAGTGCAGTTCCTGTTTTACAGACGACTAAATCTTAAAAAAAATTGTGTGCACTACACTACAGTCACAAAGCAGAAGTGAAAAACCAATGCAGTGAGGAAATTTTGTTTCTAGAAAAGCAAAGGAGTACGACATGCAGTGAGTCTTTTCTGAACATCCTGAAAAGGTGTTTTCAAATGCAAACATAGACTAGACAGAATAGTAGTTAAAAATAACAACATACACAAAACATTCCATTCATCATATTTAAGTATTTAAAATGTCATTTCTGAATTAACACATCACATACATAAGAAAAGACAAACCTTCTAAACATGGTTCCATTCAGTTTTGAGTCACATCAACATACTTTAGTTTTTTTTAAAAGATATTACATAAAATATTCTAAAGTAAGCATAAAAACAAGTATTCCAGGTAGAGGTTATTTTTTAATCAGTGTTTAAGTCGAACACTACAATGAAGTTCAGTTAAACTTGTGCTAGGAACTTCTTTGGCCCTCATCATTTTATAAGTACAAAGGCATCTTTCTGTAACTGTAGCCTGCACTCACCTCTTTGGCTCTCTGAACCGCGTCACTTGCAGGATTCCTGATTTGTGGTGAAGACTTGGTGTTTATCTTGTCGTACAGCTGAAAAAAAAAGGGAGAATAGATAAATGAACAATCACAAGATTTCTGTGCTCTATTAAAAACACTGCAGCAGGCAAAGATAGACCAGGATCTTATTTTATTGCTAAATACAAAACTAAACATCATAACCAATGTTTAATAAAAGGCCATTATGTTGGGTAATACTGTATGTTCTGCTTCTTGAGTAAAGGATAATTTTTTTCAACCACAAACATTAACATTGCACTAACAGTGTTCTTTTGTTTAGAGCATATGTACAGACATCACAACTGAACAGGTAGGTTATAGTTTCTCCTGCAAAACATTTATCATAAAAAAGGCATGCATAATTAAATACATTTCATTCAGTGATGAGGAATACAGTTCTCAACTGTTTTAATCAACTCATTAACAAATGTTTTCCAGTTTTCTGCAGGTGCTTTCTTCTCGACATCATTCAGCTGTACCGTTTTATTTGAATATTAATGATCTTGCAAACCACATCCCTAACATGTGGTTCTTCAGAAGACGAAACATACCATATTCACACATCTATAAAATATGTATGGTGCACTATTTGTGAGTGTGGCACACAGGGTATCAGTTCTTCTCATATATTAATCTGCATTTCATAACATGTCACAAACAGAACAGAAATTTCATGGTAACATGAAGCGAAAAATTGCTACACCTCCCAGCAACAAGGAACACGCTTTCTAAAGAACGTGTCTGGCTAAGAAAATACCCAAGGTTACTCACCAGAAAAAACTAAGTTAAACTCCAGATAAAGTTGGTCCTGATAGGATCTCAACCCCTCTGTCCTGTTTCATAAAGGTAGAGTTACACGCAGAGCTTGAATGGAGAGGATGGCAAAGTCTGGAGCAGCTCTTCTGATAGACAGATACTGCTGGAGCCGCAACAGTGAAAATGCATCTAGGCTGACAATAGGTTACATTGTTTCCCTCCCTATTCAGGATAGGAGTTGAGTTCTCAATGGGACAACGTGCATTCACAGCCTCCTGGTGATAATCTTACCCATAGAGCACTGGCATAAGGGGCGTGCTCTCCTCTCGGCTTTCCTCTGGCCTGTGGCTATGGAGACAAGCCCTATCATCCACACTGAATTGTACCGAGCTGTACGCCTCTCTATAGAGGCCTTGGTACACACACGCACAAACATAGAGAAAGTGGGGAGAATCCACAGCTGCACTTATTCACACAGACAAAAAACGCTTTACGCCATAATACAGAAAGACTCATGCTATGTGCGACACGCATTGAAAGATGCAATGAATGAACATAGATCAATGATTGAAGGTCTATTTAGCTCTCAAATAAACAAAAAACAAAACAAAAAAGATGCCACTAAAAAATGCATAAATAAAAAATCAGCTGTGGTACTAAAAAAACATTTAGCTATGGCTAAATACGGCAAAGTTAACTATGGCTAATTACTTCAAGTACAATAAGTGAACTTATTTCCTTTTCTGTGTGCAATACGCATCAGAATGTCTGTGAATGGTCCAAGGCTGAGACTAGGTTTTTGCCCATTTATCAAAAGCAGAAAATAAAGAAGAAAAATTCTTATACATCATTCTTCTGACAAGTTCGAAGTCAGATAATCAAAGCAAGAGTGGAGGGGCTAAGAAGAGAATTAATTTACCATGGTTAAATCAAACCTGTAAAAATGTATTAAAGATTAGAGATGTACTGCTTAAACAATATCTGAAATCTGGTTTGTCCACTGACAGGGAAAAATTCACACATGCACGTAATAAAGTTACACAAACTTTAAGAAAAGTTAAAGCAGACTTTTTTGTCTCCATTATAGAAAATACAAGAGGTAATGGGAAAAAAAACATGGCACATTTTAAATAAATTATTAGGTAAACATAATAAAAAAGGAAATTAAAACCATTGAGTTAGCCGTGGATAATGCCCTGATTAGAGATCCTACGATCGTGGCAAACACTTTTAATAATTATTTTATAAACAGTATATCTGAAATAACAAGGTCCTTTGTTCCTTCTAATATTTTACCTCGACTATTAAATGAAGATCAGCCCATCTTTCAGATACAAAACATAACAGAGGCAGAGGTAATAAAGATCATTGCTGTGCTCAAGAACTCCAAAGCTATGGATGTCCATGGTATTGACAATAAAGTTTTTCCTGGTTTCTCCCAAGGTTTTTTTCTCCATTCTGTCACCGATGGAGTTTCGGTTCCTTGCCGCTGTCGCCTCTGGCTTGCTTAGTTGGGGTCACTTCATCTACAGCGATATCATTGACTTGATTACAAATAAAAACAGACACTATTTCAACTGAACAGAGATGACATAACTGAATTCAATGATGAACTGCCTTTAACTATCATTTTGCATTATTGAGACACTGTTTTCCAAATGAATGTTGTTCAGTGCTTTGGCGCAATGTATTTTGTTTAAAGCACTATATAAATAAAGGTGATTGATTGATTGATTGAACGTTTTAAAAACTCATAACGATGCCTTGATACAACCTATTACTCTTATGGTTAATCAATCAATTAATCAAAGGGCAACTTGGAAAGAGGCCATTATTACACCCATCTTTAAATCAGGAGCAAAAACACAGGTCGCCAACTACCGGCCAATTAGCATCCTGCCAATAATTTCTAAAGTGGCTGAAAAGTGGATAGCAAAACAACTTATTGAACATCTGGATAAAGGTTTTACCCCACTGCATCGTATGCAGTTCGGTTTCTGGCCCAATCATTCCACTGAGTCAACGAATTGCTTTCTGATTGAACAGATCAAGTATTTATTGGATAAGAGTCCTTGTGTAGGAGCTGTATTTTTAGACCTTAAAAAGGCTTTTGATACAGTCAACCATCAAGTACTGCTGACCAGACTCACACATTTTAACTTTTCTACAGATGCTATATCATAGTTTCAATCATATTTATCAAACAGAACAAAATGTGTTAATATAGATGGGGTTAAATCTCCTTCCATTAGCAATCATGTTGGAGTTCCGCAGGGCTCAATTCTCGGACCTCTATTGTTCTCAATGTACATTAATGATCTTCCAGCTGCTTGTCCTGACTGTAATGTCCAGATGTATGCGGATGACGATGTGATTTTTATACATGGCAAAGATGAAAAGATAATAGCTACAAACCTTTGAACTAACTAAAGTTCAAAACTGGCTAAATCAAATTCGTCTTACTCTTAATACTAAAAAGACCGTTGTGATGATGTTTACAAAAAAAAAACCTGTGAAGCCAAATGTTTTAAAAACTGACTGCAATATAATCATGGAACAATTACCAACAAGAAGTAGATCTTCTGTGTTTTTGGGAGGGAGGGAATTGGAGCTGGTAGCCCAGTGCAAGTATCTTGGGGTTATACTAGATTCAAACCTCACTTTCAAAAAACACATACAAAAGGAATCTAATACCATAAAATGTAATCTACAAAATTACAAACAAATCAGATCTTACATTACAACCGAGGCTGGTAAATCATATCTATATTGTATGATTTTTTTCTCATATTGAATACTGCTTCACAGTTTGGTCTTTTGCTGGAGTTATTGCATTAAAACCCATTGTTCAACTATATAAAAAAGCAGTTAAGATATTTGACAGGAAACCACAGTCGTTTCACCTTTGTCTAATTCTTGAGAAGCATCAACTACTAAATTTTGAAAATCTAAATTTTTTTTTAAATAGCTGTCTTATTTATAAATCTATGAATGTAATCGCCCCACCACCCCTGGGCGATTTTATCAAAAAGAGAAATAGTGAGATGAAGACTAGATCATTTACCTGGGGGGGACTGTGAAGTACTATTTAGAAAATCTTTGTTTGCACAAAATGTCCTCTCTATTAAAGGCTGCACAAATTGGAATTTGAATTGGAAACTGTGAAGCAGAGAGAGCCCCACTTTTGTTTCATTTAAGAAACATCTTAAAAGATGGCTGAATAATAATCAAAAATGTAATCATTAAGTATGCAGGTAAAATTTGAGGAACTTTTATTGGTAGGAACAGGTAGGAACTTTTATTGTTTATTTAGCTATATATGTATATTTGTTGAAATGTATATTGTCTGTTTGTTTTTGGTTTGTATTTGTTTATGTCTGGGACTACGGATGGAAATTAGCATTGTGCTAAATCCGGCTTATTTACGTTCATGAATATGCACTGTCCCATTTAAATAAATAAATTGAAAATTGAAAAGATTTAACAGCATCTTAACACATCAGTTTCTGAGGTTTAAAAGGGTTTTGAACTGAGAAATCTAAATTCCCTTGACATGTAAGAGCGGGTCATTGTACTATAAAAACAACTCATTACCTTGTTAGTCTAAAATTTCTAATGTTAAAGCCAATCTGCCAAGGATGTGGATTGTGCCACTTTATGACGTAATAGTGTGGTTAAATACCGCATCCGCAGAAGAGTATGAAGTAGCTGTTTAGCCCTGCACATCAATTTGTGCATGTAGTGTAAATAGTTCAAAATAAAAGACACTAAAGATGACTCTGAAGACCAGAAGCTGTGCAGTGTCAAGTTGTGGAAAAACACAGTCTTTGCATTGCCTTCCTTCTGAACCCAGTGGAGGGAAAGAGTGGATAAACTTAATTTCAATGAAGATCCAGACCACCTCAGTAAGAACTTGGTCCTCTGTTTGCTTCATTTTACCACAGATTAGTTTACAAACAAGGCATAATTTGATTTTCAAAAAGATTGAAACTAAAAGACAATGCTGGATCTGACAGTAATGTCCACAACATATAACTTGTGATTTTTTAATTACGTTGTCACTACTGCTTTGTCTGTTAAACAGGATGTAAGCTGTCAAACAAACACAACCGTTAGCCAATCACAGCAGTGGGTGTTTACTTCCGAGTCTACAATCTGCCACACCGATTCAAACAGAGCGTTCTGATGAGGGGGATTAAAAACAGGACAGAAAATAGCTTTTTACTTCTAAATTATGTTTTGATAAGATTATAAGATGTTAACCTCAGAGAACAGTACAAAATAAGAAAAGGCAGTTAATGACCCCTTTAATGAAGGAAGAATTGTCTGGTTATGTATAAGGTGTTCCTGTGGCTCTGTGGTAGAACACTGCGTAAGCAGCGTAAAAGGTTGTGGGTTCCAACACAAATACTGATATATATATATATATATATATATATATATATATATATATATATATATATATATATATATATATATATATATAGTAAGTCGCTTAATAAGTTGCGGTAAAAACGTCTGATAAATGTACATGTGAGTGTGCCTCTTACATCAAGCAATGTGTGCAGGTGATGGTCCTGGAAGACGCTGTGTAGAAAGTCCAGGTCTTTCTCACTGCAGTCTGTCAGCGCATGGATTTCCTCCAAACTGTCTAGCACTTGTGACACAGCCCCTTTACAAGTACACACAAACACAATTGACCACACACTGTGACCTTTAAATACTCAGGAAAAGCATTCACTTGATTTGAAAGAGGCAGGCAAACACTAAAAGTCGGTACGGGGACAGAGGGTGACACCTACTTTCTGCTGCTAGTAGTCCTGCAGGGTGGCCGGCAAAGAAACAAGCAACAAGCATAATTTAACAAAACAGAGATGATTGTGATGTGAATAGAGATCTGATTCAACCACACTCTTAAAACAATCAGAGGAGTTTGTGTAGATCTACTCACAAATGATATTTCAAGTACACTATCAAAAACAGGTACAAAACTGTGTCTGGGGCGGTACCCTGTCATATGGCACTTTAAGGTACTAATATGTAGCAGTTAGGGGTAAATAAGGTACAAAGATGTTTCTTATAGCTTTTGGGTACCACCCCAGTGACAGCTTTGTACCTTTTTTCTGAAAGTGTATACCTTAAAGGATAAAGTAGGGAAACTTTTTATAAAAAATTGTGATTCATTAAAAGCTGTTTAGCAGAGGTGGGGACAAGTCACACATGGTAAAGTCCAAGCAAGTCTCAAGTCTTAATCATCAAGTCTTGAGTCAAGTCTCACGTCACAGTTGAGATAAATCAAGCAAGTCAAGTCAAGCGTTCACCCTAAGCAAGTCAAGGCGAATCCTGATAAGTTTCAAGTCAAGTCAGTACTAAAATAAATAGAGGTAAATTTTGTTCAATACATATTTATTTTTGCACAGAAAATATATACTTGTATACAATTATTATGTATTTTATTCATTATACATTTACTATATATGAATCATACGCATATTTGTGCTACATTAATATCTGATATATAATACAATTAAATTGCATTGTTTACACAATCCAGTCGTCTAATTCAATTTAATTGAAACAGTCTAAAATGTGTTGCATTTACAGAAAATAAGGTTTGCCAAGACAATGACACTAAACTGTGAACTATAGTGTCTGTTCGATTGAACCAGTTCACCAAATCGAACTGAATTGTTTTAAACGGTTTGCGTCTCCAATACGCATTAATACACAAATGACTTAAGCTGTTAACTTTTTTTAATGTGGCTGACACTCCCTCTGAGTTAAAACAAACCAATATCCCGGAGTAATTCATTTACTCAAACAGTACACTGACTGAACTGCTGTGAAGAGAGAACTGAAGATGAACACCGAGTCGAGCCAGATAACGAACGAACGAACGATTGACTCGTTCTCAAGTCAAGATCCGGTAGCATCGGTTTTCGGATCACCAGTACACTGAACCAAGAACTGTTTCCTTCGGACACGTCCAGCATTAAAATTCAGCTCATGCCACTGTTATAGCTAAATTCCCCAAAACATCTATTTATGAGACGTATCAGTAATGATAATGGTCACATTTCTAATAAGTAATAAAACATATGCAACCAAGGCCAAATTATGACAAACATAAAAGATTAATTCATTAACGTACATTAGTAATCGTTATAGATCTTAATGAAACTAACTATAAAGAGATTACTTTAATATTACCTTTCTTTGGTTCTTGAAATGTCAAATGAAATTTGATGCTGTTGTGTTGGATATTCTTGCTTTGCATATTTGCATCTGGGAAATCATTTTTTATCGGAACGGTCCACTTCAAAGTCCTATTTCCTATTCGACTCATGTCTACCATGTTTGACGCGGTTTGAATTTTGCAGCGTTAAAGAAACAGATTCTGATTAGTGGTGCTGATGTCACAATATATGTATATTTTTTTATTGTTAATTTTATTGCTGATTGTTTATTGTACATCCAAGTCATTGTCAAGTTTCATGTAACTTGTTCTCATGTCAAAGTCAAGTCAAGTCATTTTCATACTTGAGTCACAATTTTCAACTTGCTTGATTAGAGTCAAGTCATGTGACTCGAGCCCACCACCTCTGCTGTTTAGTGTTGTGGAAAAAAAAGAATGTTACCACAGATGTTAAGAGAAATAAACAGGAAACGTGAACCAGATTTTAAACCAAACCATTGATGGTTTGTTTGAGAGTATGTGCAATGTACAGGTCTATTTAAACAAGACACACACAAAAAATGTCCTCTGCGATAGCTGCTCAAAAATAAATCATTCTTTCACTTTTTAAGAAAAACAGAATGGTGGTTGCCTATGCAGAGCTCCCCAGCATGATAAGAGGGTGTTGTGGGTAGCTGCCAGGGCATTGATAAGCAGTTCCTAGGGCATCTGCTCAGTGCTTCAAGTCAAAAGAGCCCACACTTAATTTTAATGATGTTCTCACTTATGTTACTCTCTCATTGCAATTGTATGTGAATTGTTTTGTCTATTTATTGGCCTGCAGCGAGATGAAATATTGAGACCAGTTTTTTTTTATCCCTAAATTGAGGGCTTTACTGACTGTGATGCTACTCTTAGCATGCTACTAACAAGCTTTATCTTTTTCTCTGTCAGAAAGATAACATCAAAGTAACCAAAACACTGTCATAAAAGCATCTCTTCAGGAAGACGGCGTGGGTGGCAGCTGATCTCTGTAGTACCTGATGAAGTAGGGTCCTCAGAGAAGTCTGGCAGTTCTTCAGGAGGGTCGCCATAGAAAGAGTTGAACTTGTGACTAGACACTGCGGCAAGCACTGCACCCTGTCAAACCATAGATATTGATCATCTAATGTGCTTTAATTTCCTGTGGCTGCCCTAATTTTTGTTTATGCGGTCCTTAGTTTACACGGCAGAACATTCACATGAATCGTGCATGAGAGCAGCTGCTAAAGCAATATGCAGAGACTGTAAAGAGCTGATGCCTCACTTTGAGTTTCCTTCTGGCATTGAACTTCCTCAGCTGCTCGACTGTCTCAGGAAGGTGGATCTTGTAGGCATAGCGGTCTCTCTCCTGAAATGAAATGCACACTTAAATGGTGCTAATTCGTCTCATTAAGGAATTACATCTCAAGTCAATACAATTCTCAAAAATGGTTTAAATGATAACAGTAATATAAATAATAATAATAATAATACTTGCTTCAAAATTAAATGTTTGTAATCATTTTATTTCACAATCAGATTAATGCATGAACAATGTTTCTTGAATGCTGTTGATACCTTGAGCCAGGGGTGGTTGAGAGCTTCATATACTGTGATCCTCTCTGCAGGGTCCAGCATCAGCATACGGCGCACCAGGTCTTTGGCACTCTCTGAGATTTGGCCCCACTGCCGAGGATTCATCTGTACAGCAAATGCATCATAAACGGACAAACCCAGTTCTTCTGATAGCACTCTTCCAACAAAATGATTCTGGCACCAGCACCGATGCCCAGAACCTGTCAACGCTTCCATTGACAATGATGACACTTAGTATTAATGACTTAAAAAACCAACAGTCTTAGCTGTCATTCTTTGTGCAAGTTAGAGAACTGGAACCAACCAAGTTGTTTTGAATAGTTTAAGTGGTGAGATTATAATCTGATGTTAATAGTTCCTGTTTCGAGATCAGGTAAGTGTTCAGTAAATTTTTCGCGCCCTAAAATGTCTTTATTCAGTTTAGACAAATGAAAAGGAGCCAAATAGGACACCGGCTCTGATGCACTGGTGAGAAAGGGATCGACCAAATGCTGAAAAATTAGTTTTTGAAAGTGATTTATGTGTATTAAGTTGCTGTTTTATCTCAGACCTTACACAAATCAGTATATGTTGCAGCATTCACTTCACTTCAGCCAATTTTTGAAGGCCTTGAGGATAGTCCCAGCATGTCTTTATTTAATATTAACAGACTTTGCTATAAAACTTCTACCTTATATTTTCCTTTTATGATTGCTTCAAACAGACGCTCCCGGGTGCCATAGAAGGGCAGGCAGCCACTCAGGAGGATGAACAGGATGACTCCGCATCCCCAAACATCCACAGGTTTCCCATAGGGTTCTCTTTTCACCACTTCAGGGGCCATGAAGTGTGGAGTGCCCACTCGGCCTGCAACACAGACGACGTAAGCATCCACTCAAATACATACAAAAGAGCCGTCACTGATACAAGGTTTGAACAATTAAGCACAAGAGAGCCCATAAATCAGACCAAAGTCATTGCCTGAATGATTTAAAATTCATGACTCATTTTGTGAAGTGATACAGAGTGACAGTTATGTCCAATGCATAAAAAAGGAACTGTATGGATAATTAGATTTTGTGATACAAATGAAACATTATGCTGAAGAGTTTCAGTTCTTCAAGCCAAAACAAATGAAAATACGTAATTTCCTATATAAAGTCTGTGCTTCAATAACATACTTTTACTACATACGCAACTTGTTGCCTAGAAGTTTCTGTATGCATGCACTAAAGCCCTTAGCATGCAGTGCAGGCGCACAGGAAATGTCCATGTTTTACAGGTTTAACCTATAACAGGGGGTTTTCCAAGTACCTCCAGCCACTAATCCGGACTCTCCCAGCTGTATAGCCACACCAAAGCCACCAAGTTTCACCGGAGCAGAATTTTCCTTTGATGCCAGCAACACACAATGTGGCTGCAAAAAACAAACATACAAAGACATGTTACTGTGCTGCACAGACCACACTATAATTGAAAATAGAAGTCAAGAAAAAAGAAACATAAACATACATACTGTATGTGTGTGTGTGTGTCTAAACAACATTAAACCTTATAATGAGAGAACATGACTGATGTTCAATTATCAAAGCTCAACAAGTGGAGTGTCATCCATGAGTGAAACATTTATAAAAAAAAAAAAAAAAAAAAAAAAAGATAATATAATGATGTTTAAATATTTATATAAAATGATTGTTTTAATTGTTTAACAGCCCTCCTCAGTCTGTTTGGGTGATCACGTAAAGTAAGGAGGAGTTAAAATTTGGTTTTGAGGCATGCACTACCCCCTTTAAAAGCGCCTGCACACTTTGTTTTAATGCTTGCTGATGCACAGCTGTGCTTTGACGCAAGAGTTTAGAGGAACTAAAAAAGGAAGCGCTTAAAAAGGAAGCTTACAAAGAGAGATCTGAATTGAGATTAGACAGAAACATTCAAAAGGAAACACAGATAAGTTCTCTAATGGACAGAATTCACAAGGTAAGTCACTCTCCAGTTACCTATAGTGTACACTCTGTTGCATTTCATCACATTCTTTTGAAAATACCATAATGACATCTGTCTTTTTTTTTCTTCTTCTATGGTTTATACACATGCAAAAACAAAAAAAACTATACTCAATTTCTCCCCATCACATAGACAACCACCATGTCTAATATTACCGAGAGAAAATGTATAACGGACAACAGCAGCTTGCAGGCCCCGCTGGCTTTTTTCTATGCACTCTTCTTCGTGTTCGGGTTGTCTGGGAACCTGCTGGCTCTCTGGGTGTTTCTGCGAGTACATCCGAAGAAAAACTCCGTTCGCATCTTCCTCATTAACCTGGCTCTGGCTGACTTGCTCCTCGTGATCTGCCTGCCTTTCCGAGTGGTTTACCATTCCAACAATGACCAGTGGGTGCTGCCGCCATTACTGTGCAGGGTGGTGGGCATTATCTTTTACGTGAACATGTACATTAGTATAGTCTTACTGGGCCTCATTAGTGTAGATCGCTATCTGAAGTTCCAGAGGTCGTCCTGTAGGAAGGTGTTCCTGCACAGCCGATGGAGCGTGCTTCTCTGCAGTGTCATCTGGGCTGTGGCGTCCGTTTGTGGCACTTGCCTATTTTTTTTTAATCCAGGGGGTGATAATTCAACCCAGTGCTTCCAATACAAAACACTGCATGAATACAAATGGAAAGCCTATTTCAACTTTGCCATCGTGGGTATGTTTTGGCTGATCTACATTGCGTTGGTAATCTCCTACGCAAAGATTGGAATGAACCTCCTAACAACCTCCAAAAACAAACCGAATTTCCCAAATGCTGCCAAGTACAACAAAACAGCATGGAAGTCCTTCTTTGTGCTTTTCCTCTTCACTATATGTTTTGTGCCCTACCACTTGGCAAGGATTTTCTATATCATGTCACAGATAGCAAAAGACCCCCGTTGCGATTCGATACGTGCGTTGGATAAAACCAATGAAGTAGTTCTGCTACTGTCTGCCTTTAATAGCTGTCTGGATCCAGTCATGTACTTTTTGTTCTGTAGTTCTATTCGCAAAGTGTTGCTGAAGTTCATCTGTAACAGCTTCTGTCAGCAAAATGTCAAAGGACTGATCAGTTCTATTGAAACTCCACAAGAGCTGCCAAATGCCAGTGCAGTTGTGCCTATGACAAACGCTCAGGATTTCAAACTATAAAAAAACAACAGATAAAGTGATGCTATAAATGTTCTGAAAACATATAAGTCATCTATAAATGTACAGCAAATATTTTTTATTTTGCAAGAATGTGAATATTTACATGTGTACGGCATTCATCAGAAACACTACCTTTTTTAAATAAAAGTTACATTGCATTATGAATTAAAATTTTAAATTAAAATTAATTTTTTTTTTAAACTATCACTAACCAATATTAATGAATGCAGTTAAATAATTGTTAAGGCATCAAATAATGTTAGCAAACTGAAGCTTACTGTAAAGGGTTAGTTAACAACAATCCATTTAATCTACGGAGTCGTAGCTGTTTGGATTGCTTCTATACATAATATAGCAAATAAAATAAGCATGTAATTTATTCATGATATGTTGTGGTTCAAGAGTATGTGTTTATGATCAGTGGGCTCTAAATTGCTCACATGAATACATGCTTATTTCTTTCTGTCCTTTTCTAAGAACAAACACATATTCTATGTGCTGCAACCATGGCTGGGATCATTTGTAATGAACTAAATCCACTGTATATACTGTGTAAATATAGAAGGACCCTATTAATCTTATACAAGAACTGTAACAGCAATTCAACTGATACAATGTCATACACACAGACACCATACCATGAGAAAATCAAATGGGTTTAACAAGCAGAAAGAGCAGCACAGGGCTTTGGGTGCCCCCTAGTGGTAAAACACCTCATTCACATGAGCAGGGCACAATAAAAGAGAAAGAGAGTGAGAGTGAGAGAGACAGCGAGAGAGAGAG
The DNA here is from genome assembly GCF_003368295.1 of Carassius auratus. Lineage (NCBI taxonomy): Eukaryota > Metazoa > Chordata > Actinopteri > Cypriniformes > Cyprinidae > Carassius > Carassius auratus. The sequence continues at coordinate 13,367,343 of NC_039251.1, read as the reverse complement.
AGGGGTTGGGGGGTTGGGGGGGGGGGGGCTCTACTTATAAGTGGCTTAATATTAAATGGAAAAAACAAGTGATCATTTAAAATGCTTACTCACTGAAAAACATTAAATGCATACACTAAGATTAATATTTTTATGTCAGTTTTATTATAGCTGTATATTAATTAATTAATTATTAGTTCATTAATTATGCAAAATTGATTGAAAGGAAACAAATGCCTGGTGCAAACTGTGCCACTGAAATTAATGTTTTCAGGATGTGGTAAGAAGTGAAGATACACTGTTCCTATGTGAAGCACACGCCCCACCCACAAACAGCTCACACAGGCAAGTTTCTGCAAGTGAAACGTCATGAACATGACTTTCAGAAGACGACGAGTAAAGGAACCAGCATCATGTCTGTGCAAGGGGACTTCACAAACCATTCCACGGAAATCAATAGTACAGGCGGTAATCAAAGGTACACTGATTTGCATCTTACATTTTCTTACTGGAGGTGTTAAGACTATAATAATGATAATTTTTGTTCTGCAGCATATGCTTTATAATCATGTGGATTGGTAGGTTAGCTTGTGTGTTTCCAGCCAATATAATTTTTGGGTATTGACCAGTAAGAGTAATAACCTTACAGCACATTTACAACAATTATTGAAGTGTTTAGAATTCAATGGCTGACGTTTCTTGTATTGATAAAGGAGGACTAAAACAATTGACATCTGTTTCTATATCGGCCAGCTGCTTCAGAGATGAGGAGGGAGGAATCAGTTTCTTACTCTTCTGTCCAAAACAGTGGTTTGATAATGTTCAGGTCACTTTTAGAAGTGTTTGATTAGTTTGATCAACTGCACTCTTTAATGGGTTCAAGCTGAATATTGGGGTTTGCTGTGGTAGTTCTGTGTCATTTGAATACACTCCTTTATTAGTGCTTGATGTCTATCATTCACTTTTAGTTTTCATCCACTATTCTTTTTCACTGATTCAATCTTGCCATGCTTTGTGTCCACATCATAATCATAGAGGCTATTATTCTTAATACACCATACTATCGGGCTGTTAAGGTTACATCAGTTTTGATAAAGATTCTTTGATGAACGTCCAAAATAACAGCATTTATTTGAAACAGAAATGTTCTTTAAAACTATAAAAGTCTTTACTGTCATTTCCTTCAATTTACTGCATACTTGCTTCATAAAAGTCTTTTTTTCTTCTTACCCAAAATATTTTTTTGAATTAAGTATGTTTTACAATAAGATTAATAAGCAAAAACTGGTTTTAACATTGTGAAGACAGAAGTAATAAAGAAAGAAATGTTTCTTGAGCACCAAATCAGCATCTTAGAATGATTTCTGAAGGATCATGTGATGCTAAGGACTGGAGTAATGACTGCTAAAAAAATCAGCTTTTTATTTACATTTTTAAAGGGCTGTTAAAGTAAAAAAAAAATCATGATACTTTAACAAGTTAAAAATAACAATAATGCATCTTTTTTTTTGACCACCTTTGGCTAGCATTACACTTGACTATATGAACATGCCATCAAGCATGATAAGAAAAAAAAAAAGGGAAAAAAAAGAGAAGTTAAATAGGTACTCTCTCTGAACATGTGGCATCCGGCACACACACACACACACACACACACACACACACACACACACACACAGAAAGCTCCATCAGACAGCCACCAGTAAACACACTGAGAACTTCTGTAGGTTGAATACGAATTAATTTACATACAATTTATAGTTAATGCACATACAATTTAGTTTATGTGAAGTAGGGCTGCAACAACTAATCGATAAAATCATTAAATCTCATTATCAATTAGTCGGGTCTGCCCACAGTGCACGTACAACTGCAGCCGGTCGCATCAAATTACAGCACTGAATAATGCATTTCTTTGGACAAAATGCATCTACAAATATTGGAAGAATTAGAATGAGCTCCTGCAGGAAAAGTAATGGATCCAAGCTGCCCAAAACATGATAAATCTTTATTTTAAGCTTCAAGCTGATGCATAAGCATAATGGCTTCCCTGTCAGGTGCTTTTACAGATATGTGTGTGTCCTTGGCGTAAAACAGTTAACAGTCATAACCTTATCTGTAAATGTCACAAATTCACTCAAGCCTTTTTGCATAAAGGTGTAACGCCCCTTTCCAGAAACGCTAGCTTCATCTTTCAAAATAAATGTGAAGACTGTTAATAATGTCCTTTGTTTAACCATGAGTTCAAGCCCAAAAGAGGAACAGAGTCACGTGACAGAAACAGTGATGAAGCTCCTATGTGTTTGCAGTACATAAGCCACGGTCGGTTAAGACAGTTGACTCCACTGTATGACCCTCTCTCTCTCTCTCTCACACACACACACACACACACACACACACACGTACATGTGCAAACACACATCCGCATTTGAACAGTCAGTAACAAATACTTAAACTAAAAAACAAAATATACTTACAGTAGCTGATTCAGAAGCACCAGATTATTGTTGCAAAGTCAGAATTATCTCCTCTCCCAGATTCAACAGTTTGTCCATAAAATGCGTTGCTGTTCTGTTGTAAGTAATCTTAAAGATTCCTAAATGCATCTACTTTCAGAAGGCCAAATAAAGTGCTTCTGCTTTCACCCTAGAGATACACCGCATCTCCCTGACAATGGCTGCTTCAACACTAACTGCGGTTACTGAAACCATGCCTTCTTTCTTTGCGTGAACATTTTGGTGGCATTACACACATTTTTCCACATAGTGATGTAGATATGTGGGGGCGTGTTTAAACAAGGTGTTTGACTTTGATAAAGAATATCTCTTTGGATCTGAGTCTTTGCAACTTTACAGATCTTCTTCATGCACCAAGAGCTTCTAACACTCCAAAGTGAAAGGAAATCCTGAAATCCCCTTTAAATCTTTACTGAAAAGAGCGCCAGTGCAGCAGCAGCAAGCGTTAAACAGAACACATAGAGGTGAGGGAGACAATATTCAGTGCAAAAACATTCATTTTGCTGAAATACATGTCGTTTAACATTTATTTAGGTTTAAATGTCAACATGTAGTGTGATTAATTTATGAGAGTAGGAACTGTGAAGGAACAGAAGCATGTAATTGTCTGACTATAAATAAAAGACGTTTTTACAGGGAATGACAGTAAAAGGAGACTGACTGTGATCAAAGTGCATGTGCCGTTATCAAAGGCAAAGGAGGCCATTTTTGTTATTATGTGAACATTTTTTGAATAATCTTTTTTTGACAAAATCCGAAAATATTTGTGTTTTCTCTTATGACAGGTGGTCTAATAAATTAAGCACTCTGTGTTTTCATAGCATTCAGTTGGCACATTTGTTTTTAAGGACATTGGGCAGAATGTGGAATAGCGTGTTTTTGTAAGTAAAATAAAAATAAAAGAAATAGGGGTTTTAAACCGATTAATCAGAAAAAATAATTGACCAACTAATCGATTATCAAAATAATTGTTAGTTGCAGCCCTAATGTGAAGATTGTTTTAAGCTAATTTAAAATAGTTTTTACATTTTTAAAAGCCTATTAAATGCTAAAAATAATGGCTTTAAATTATACTGTAATGTTGAATGACTATAATTAATGGCTAAAATTGAGGGGAAAATGCATTTATTAGAGACAATCATACCGTTCATAATGATACTTCATTAATAATAAGCTACTTAGTAAAAAGATGCCATTAAACACATTTAAAAATCATTGTATACAAAAACTGTATTTAGTGTGTGTGTGTACAGTAGAAAAATCCATTACATCCATAAGAATGTCCCCCCCCCAAAAAAATTATTGAATGTGTGTGTACAGAATAAAAACCATTACATTTAGTGTGTGTGTCATATATATGCAGACTGTTGAGTAAGATTAAACTGAAGAGTAAGAGTCGGGATAAAAATAAGCTTATTTCTATTCAAAGATGAGAAGTTGCAAGTTTCTTGTTTTCATTTCCTTCTTTCTGTATTTCTTTAGCACATGCACAATAAAGCCTGAAGCAAGCCATGAAACCATCTTGCCTTGGCTCTATCTGGCTTTGGCTGTCATGGGCCTTCCAACCAATGGAATAGTCTTGGTGGATCTTTGGAGATCAGAGAGGACCCCCACTAACATCTTCACTTTGAACATAATCATGTCAGACCTGCTGATGGGCTGCAGTTTTTTCTTCAGAATAGCCTACTACAAAGAAAATACCAACTGGTTATCTGGAACTCCAGCCTGCAATGCATTCGAGCTGATCATTTTCTCTTGCTTCTACATAAACCTCTATTGCAACATGTGTTTCCTTTTGTGGACCAGCATTAATCGGTATACCACAGTGGTTAAACCAGGCCACGCCATATTTCAGATCTTTAAACATACACGCTCTTGTTGGATCCTCTGCTTTTCTACCTGGTTGGTTGTCATCACAGTTGTGTATGCTAGCATGGGGGTCAAACTGAGCCTACAAGTTCATGGAACCTGCTTTGACCAAGTTGTCAATAGTTACAGTGTCTATAAAGATCAGTTCAATACTATCCACAGCTTAGGTGTGTCAACATTTTTCTTCATTTTGTGCTTAATGCTGGTCAGCTATAGCCTGCTGGTCTTCCATCTGCAGAAGATAAGGGGAGGAAGTTTAGTCGGCACTGGATTTGGGCCCGGAGGGGGTCTGAAGGTTCGCAGGAAGATCCTGGCCTCGGTCATAATATTTGTACTCTGCTTCCTACCCTACCATGTGCAAAGGATCATCTTATTAACATCAGAGCATAAAAAATGTCAGGAAGAGTTTAAGATTAAAACGTGCACCATCTTCTTTGCAGCTCTGAGCTGTTGCCTGCATCCCGTCCTTCAGCTGGTGTTTCGTTTGCGGTGCTGTCGAGCCAATCGCAACCACAGAGTCAAACCCAAAACTGAGATCTCCAAGACCCTGGACACACCTCACATACATACTATAAATATCACAGAACACGCTGAAGAAACTAAGAAAAATGAAACTGAATTAAGCCACCAGCAACCAACATCATAGTTTTGAGAAAGTAGCAAAAAAACCTGCATTTCCTGTGTGATGCATGCAGCAATGCTTACCTCATGCGAACCTTGGATAACTGTGTTTTGCTGCTATTACTGTTTGGCAGAAGCAAAACTTTGTAAAACCTGTTTACATGGTAGTGCGCTACCTCAGCATACTAACATACCTTTTACAAAGTATATTTTTCTGTATTAATGACAACTAAACTTATTTTAGTAAGGCTTTGCATGTTCTGCTATCTGCTTTTGTATTTATTAATTTATAGTATTAAATATCGCAGGCACACAATTTGCACAGTGAAATTGCATTCATTAAAATTCTATGTTGTTCACAGACACCATTTTGCCCAAAGTAGGTTGTCTACATTTTCTCCAGAGACATCACCTACATTTGAAATGTTCAGCCGCACAAACTCACCACTTTCTGGAACTTTTTTATTTGGTTATCTTTCTAGGGTATATAACAGAGTTATAAAGGTTGATCCTGTCATTGCAGTGTTTGGTGTGGTTTTGCCAGAAGAGGGCCTTACCAAATAACGAGTGGTATCCCTCATCAAGATGATGTCTGATTTTACAACACTGGAAGTCTGAGGCTTTTATTATGCGTGTCATGGATTTGGGAAAGACTTTGCATTTGGAAGGAAAAGAAAGAGCATGTCTTTTTGAGTATCTGGGAATCATTTACATTTACTATGTGATGGGTTTATCCCTTGAATGTCTTGGTGCAGTACAGTTGTTATTGTTGTTTTGTTTTCAATGTCACTGACATGTTAACTAGTAACCACGCAGAGCTGCAATAAATGTTTGTTTTGCAAAAAAAATTAAAATAATAATATATAATTTATATATATATATATATATATATATAATATATAAGGGGAAAGAACAGCTATGGAATCCGCATTCAGGTATTGTTGTGTGCTAAACTTACAACAAATTATACTTCATAAAATTGATGTTTCAGCGTGATTCTTGCATTTGTTTTGTATAGTACTTCAACTGCAATGTGTCAATCCCACCACAAGAGATCGTGGGGAGACCATTAAAAACCTTGACATGTATCCTAGCAATACAGTCAGGGGACAGACCAGTTTACAATAGTTTTCCTGCATGTGCCAATTATTTAAAAATCTACTAAAATTTGTTTAAGCTATGTTGAGAAGCAATGGTTAAATAACAAAAAGCACCCTTTACAGTCTCACAGCAGTTGTGCTATCAAAGGCAAGTGCTTCTGTGAAAGGAACCTTGCAAAAGAGAACTGAGCGAACATCTCTCATGCTCTGACCGTCACTTCCGTTAGACAGCCAGTCTAGGGAGGTGCTCCAAAGAAAAGCATTTTACAGATGCCTGTGACACACATCAGTGACTGCATTTAGAGAGGTAAGTCTATTACATGAATATATTATGCATTGTCATCTTCCTCTTATATTGCTTCACAAATTAGACATTCAAAATTAAAACCAAAACACTGTAAAATGTTTCAACTGCTTTAATTTTCTTTCTATTTATAAATCTATTTATGTTAGAAACTGTGAATATTTAACAACATCAGATATTTTTGAGATTCATTTGTACCATCTCCACCCATACGAAAACTGAAAAGTAAATTAAAGAACATTTTAAAGTAAAATATTTTTTTTTATGAAAAGTCCACATATCTTTAACTTTACATATCATATATAAGGATAATAATAGGAAAAAGACTAAAGAAAACAAATATGCAACACCTATTTTTTGTTGTTTTGCTGATGTGGTTGCTGTGAAATGTTGTATAAACTCTACTACTATGTAATATAGCTACAGAATATCTGCCAACATTATATAAAGCTAGATATCTTTCCTTTTCAAAATAACTTAATGTTATTTGTGTTCAATTTTAAATGTAAAATCTCCTGAGATATCATCCAGAGATTATTGTGAGAGTGGTTTAGCAGCTTCTGCATTTGGGTTAAACTATTTACAGGAATGCAAGCAATATACAAAGTTACTTCTCTAAATAAAAGAGAAAGAAACTCAGGTTTTCATTAGAAGGCCATAATCACTCACTGTGTGTACTAACAGTAACCCCTTAGTTTTAAGTAAAATCTTTACAAAAAAAAAATTTTTTTGTCCTTAATTTTTTTACAGTAACATAACCTTTTAAATTGTTTCATTCCTCAGCTAATGGAAATCTCTTTTTCTGCGAGCTCAATGGCAAACGATTCACATCCTGAATCTCACCTGTGCCAAACATCCACTACAAGTGTAGTTCTGCCCATTATCTACACCATTATGTCAATCACTGGTCTGCCAGGGAATGCTATCTCTCTCTGGGTGTTCATACGCAAAATTACCACCAAAACATCCACTCACATCTACCTGATAAATCTAGGGATCTCAAACTTGCTGCTCTGCCTCACCATGCCATTCCAGGCCACATACTACTCACTTGGGACCAAATGGCACCGGCAAGACACCATGTGCCAAATGGCAATAAGTGGTCTAACTCCAGTGATCCACATCAACATCTGCATTGGTGTGATGATATTGAGCTGTGTGGCACTCAGTCGCTTTGCCTCGCTGATTCAACACTCTCATGCTGACCGCCCAAGCCGATGGCTCAACGTTTTACCAGGTGCCTTCCTTTGCCGAAAACGACATGCCAAACTGGCCTATGTGCTGTGCATGGTCACCTGGGCCACTGTAACCATAGGGGTAACATCCTTTGTGGTGCTGTACTCGATCAGGGAGGCTAGGAGTGTGGATGACAGCGACAGAAATGAAGCGTGTTACAGTGTAGCAGTGGAGGTTGGCAGGGAAGGATCTCGTGCCTTTGCTTTAGTGGCCATTTCACTGTTCTTTGTCTTCTTCCTGCTGGTCTTATGCGCTTACATGGCAGTAATCAGACACATCTGGAGGTCTAGGAGAAGCGCGGTCATCTCAAACAGCCAGCGAGTCTATGCAAGAGTGTTTCGGAATATTGTTGTCATTATAGTGGTGCTGGTGGTCTGCCTCCTGCCGCATCACATCTACAAAGCCATCTTTGTTCATATCGTCAGTGAGCATACTTGGTCTGCATCACCTCCAGAAGACGCTTGCCATCCACTGTCCATGTACGTGGAGGTGAAGAGCATCCTGCTCTGTTTAGCAACTCTACGATGTAGCACAGACCCCATCATGTACTTCCTGCTGGACAAGACATTTCGTAATCATGTGCTTAGCCTGCTGAGAACACGCGTCAGCGCAAATGACAGTCAGTCATCAAAGTCTAACATGGGACAGTTATCTCAGGCAACAAGTGCATGCCTTTAGACATTACTTGAGAGGAAACTGTACACAGACACAAAAAAGTCTCATTGTGAGCGATATTCCCTAACAGATAAATGTTAAGAAGAAACGGGAGAAACTTCCTGAACAGAGCTAAATAAATGGGCATCTCTTTTCTGCCTGTCCATTGTTCTTCAGTATAGACTTGAAGTGGTGAGAACTCTTTCGTAAAATGATGCAGTGCTAAGAAATGCTTTATAAAATATGTGGAGTGGTACACAGTGGAACTCAATGTAAACAAGCTTTTTGCAAGTCCCTATAAAGTAACCAGATGTTTTAAAAAGCAGCTACAAGTCAGACTGATGCTTCCATTCTCACACCACTTTTTTGCTGGAGTACTTTGTGTAATTTTAAATAGAGCGTTAAGCCAAAAACTCATTCTCATATGTTGCTACTTCTGTAACACAACAACAACAAAAAAGCCATAAACATTTGGAATAACATTTATTTTTCAAATTTTTTTTTTTTGTGAAACTATACCTTTGATGTGATTTTTGATGACTCATTTTTTACTTTTAATAACTAGATTAATTTCATGTTGTTTATAACATGTTATTGTTAACCCATTTGTGCCCACAATTTTCAAATGGTTTCATGCATATTGTCATGTTAATGGTGTCCTATCTGAACATGTTCTGCATTTATTTTCCCAAGGTTTTAGTTTATTTTCTTGAAAATCATATTTGAATGTGCGGCAATTATAGTTGCCAGTGGGAAATATGTTGTATTCACCCCTTCAATATAAAATTTGAATAGGAGAAGAGCATTTGGCATCTAACTCAAGATAACTTTTCAACAGATCAATCTTTATTCATAAACAAATTAATTATGCATAAAAGACGAAGAACATTCAATGCAAACCCCCCAAAAAGTTGTTTCTAGCTTATAATCTCTTGAATATGAAAACACAATGAATCCATTTGTCTTAAAATGGTGGAACACAGTGCAGAACAAAGTGCAGCCATTAAGTTGACCCAACAGGGTATTGTGAATCAAAAACTTAATTAAAAATAAATTAATAAAAATAAATAGGATTAAGAAAATATTACATCTATATAATAAAAAGGGTATACCTGAAAGAAAATTATGCATTCAAACTGTTTGGTTACCAACATTCTGCAAAACATCTTCTTTTGTGCTCAACAGAAGAAGGAAACTCTATGAAACTATGAATAGGCACATATTGATTAGGTCAAATTGATTAAACTTAAAATATATGATTATTTAAATAAGTATCATTTGTAGGCTACACCCATGATTGTTGGTTTATTTACAGGGGTGCACATAAGTGGTCTGCAGTTCCACATGCACGACCAAAATAAGAAATGCGTTATATGAATAGGTTCTTACAGTGCATTTGCGTACCGACATGGTTGACAGCTTTTAATACACAATTAATTAACACAACCATTTTAGATCACAAACTGTAAGTTGGTTTCATTTTCAATCTGAAAGAATAAATCTAGGCTATGCCATCAGCAGGAGCGCTAAATGCGGAAGCGTGTATACTTACTTGCCAAAATAAAATAAAAGCCTGCTGATTTTAAGTTTGAATATGATGAAAACGCTTTTTTATTTATTTATTTTTAGACGCTTTTATCCAAAGCAACTTAAAAATGGGGAATACATAAAGTGATTCTCCTTAAAGAGGCAAACAAAGAAAGTAATAGTAAATATTAGCATTTTATTTTAAGTTAATTAAGTTTACTATAAAATTAATTTATTTGTATTTAATACTAGGACAGCCTTTTATTTTTTATCAATATTAATCACACACTATTATTGTGTGATAGGAAGAAAGTGAATACCTTATTTTTATCTTGAAATCCTTTATTTGGTTGTTTACTTGCATGTTATTGAGAAATATAACATGGGTAACATCTAGAAAAATACTTACAAAAGGAAAATGACAACTACAAACTGCAAACTGCTATTTGTCGGTGGGCTTAAATGGGTTTAAAGGGTCTTGCAGTGCTGCTTGTTTCTTCCATTTTTGTTACATTACATTTACCCCCTTTCCTGTTTCTATTTGAATGCTGGCTACTGTGGTAAATGTGATGAACTTTCCATTACTGTACTTTAGTTGCATCGTTTTTTCCTGTATACAGAATGAGGCGGCCGCCTCTGCAAAATTTTGTGTTGCCACTGGTTGATGACAAAACTCAGACAGGCAGTCAAGTGCAAGCATCACTTAATTGCTTCTATTATAGCCTTAAGTTCATATTTGGAAAAATACAGATATTTTATACAAGTTTACTTGATATTTCTTTACACAGAATCATAATTTCTATTATTTTTCCACTGATTAACACGATATGATGAACTTAACTCCTATTACGCAATCCTATCTCTTTATGCATGATGACACACGGTTCCATTTACTACACACACACACACACACACACACACACACACACTGAAGTGCGCGCAACGCTCATTAAATAAAACATTTAATTCTTATTTTAAGAATTATGGAACTGGTATGCACTGAACCGAATCAGAACGTAGATTTCAGTGTCTCATTTCGGTGCCTCTTAAATACCTGAGTGATCTATTGAAATATTTGTCCTGGTTCTCCAAAATGTACACAAGAAGCATGGGCTTCGCTAGCCTTTTTTAGCTGGGCTATAGCATTTAACTCCATAAACTTTACACAAATTTGCGATCGCCTCATAGTTATTCCACTTAAATGTCATATGAAAACGGCAGCAGACCGGTCTCCTCCCCATCTTTCAGCACACTCTTCAATCCACAGACCACGGTGGAGCAGTGCGAGCGGACTCAAACATAAACAGAGGACACATGGTTTGTGTTTATCTACAGATTGTTAGAATATCTGTATCTGTGCAGTTCTTTGTCATAAATACAGTACACAAAAGGTCACGAGGGAGCAACCAGTTTCTCGTCTACTGTAAAGATTTCACTCCGTTCACCGCTCATAATAACCACAGCTGTTTCCTCCAGCAACAATCGAGCCCATAACACATATGAACGCATACTTTAATTACACTTATTTCAATATACTTAATCTAATTATACGTACTTTATACATACACTACTGTGGGTTACAGTATTACAGTCTTAGTCTTAGGCAATCTGTTGTCAGACTGCTTGTGCATTCAACAATCTCACTAGATTAATATTAAAAATGTATGGCAAAATGAATGTTTGGAAATGTAAACTGATATTTTCTTCTGACATACTAAAGCAAATGATATAAATAACTCGCTTAAAATCCTATTTTGGGGTGAAAATACTAATGTGCCTACAAACGAAATTGTTGCTACTTTATAAAGAATTTCCATGCGGTCATTCACAGAACTGATTAAAGACAGTGACGGACAGCACTCATCCGAACTAAATATCAGAGTTATTATCAGAGATACAGTAGAAACATTATGTGTGGTTTTGTAATTATTAGCCTCAAAATTCACTCAAGTAATTTTGACGGAACAAGATTTTATACTGCTGCGGCATGGTGTGGTGAGCTGGAAACTGCTTACGTCACCTGCCACCGCTTATGTCACTTGCCACTTGATATTAATTCCTTCTTGGCTTTACAAATAAAAAGACAAAATAATAACAAGGTGGCAGAGCAAACTTATCCATAGTGGTTCTCACGTAGTCCTTCTCTTAAAGACTGATCACTTAACTTCTTGACAATGTAGAAGGACTATTTGAGAACCACTATGGATGATAATTTCGCTCTGCCGCCATTTATTATTTTCACTATAACGTGATGCATGCAAAATATATAGTTTTGACCTTTACAAAGTCTCCATCCACAAACAGATGTAACTCGTCTGCAGATATAAGGTAATTCATTGCATTTTAACAAGTAAACTAAATGGCCTATATATGTGCAATATTTTAAATGAGCCCTCACTAGCTGAATTTAATGCCAAAGTTATGTCAGAATGCATCTCATTCTTGTTTCTGTGGCGGTGCGTCGGTATCGTCATGTGCCGCGTGGTTTGTAGAGCTGTATATGAATATCCAAATATATGAACTCACTTGTTTTGAATACTTTATATTTAACGTGTTCGTTTATGTAGTGTTAAACTGTTGGACTTTAAAAGAAATATACTATTGGTTTTCACTGTTGACTGATTTTGCAGAACTTTTAGACCAGTGGTTCCCAACCTTTTTCAACTCGCGGCCCACACAACCAAACACATATGTTTGCGCGGCCCACTTCAAAAAAATTAACTGACCCCCCTATTGTTGGGTTAATAACTTAGTACTCAGAAGCTAGATTTTAAACTTATTAAAATAATAAGTTATTGAATAAACTAGGGCTGTGCGATATGGACAAAAAAAAAAAAAACTATCACGATTTTTTTGATCAATTTTGCAATTGTGCTTTTACAGTCATAAATGCATTCAGGATTAGTTTGAAACATATTTCCAAAAGAAAACCAATCAGAGCTTTATCAAAAAGTTGTAACATCTCTAGAACAGACATAAGTCAAAATTATCACTATAGTGAAGATGTAAAAAAATGTATAGACTTGTGGCAAAATAAAAAAATCTAAAAAAAATCCTGTATACAGGGACTTTTTTTTCTTTTTTGCCATGCATTGTTCATAGAGCTCATTAATTGTAGCGGTGCCTCAGGTGTTTGCAGTGTGTATACAGTATGTGTATGCGGTCAGCAGTGAGAGCGCATAAATATAACGCGAAAGCACATTAAAATAATGCACGAGTGCGAATCTCTCTGTTCGCAGCAGATTTCCTTTGCTCTGTCACAAAACCGGTCGTGCTTGCTCAGATACACGCTGCTTTGCGAGGAGAGAGTGTGCACACTTAAAACGTGTCTCCTCTCACTTAAACTGCATCCTGTTCACTAACAAATTCACTCTATGCTCATGTGTTAGACATGAATTATTTTCACACATTTTTATTTCTAGCCTTTTACCGCAGTGAGAACGCTCTGATCCGTCAACATTGGCTCAGAAAAAAGGCGCATCACAGACAGTGTGTGAACCTGGAGTTAGGCATATGCGCACGCTCAAATCGTGATTTTAGGACGTTTTCTTTTAATCGCACAGCCCTAGAATGGACTGGAAATTAACAGAAAATGATTGGCGGCCCACAGGTTGAAAACCACTGTTTTAGACTAAAAACATTAGTGCACAGATGCGGCAAATTTGTCACAGGACGCGCGATATGACAAGGGCGTCCGACTATATATGAACTAGCTGTTTTAAATACAGTTTTTTTATTTTTAATGTTAGTTTATCAGTATGTTTTAAAGTATATTTTTTATTATTGGTGATTCCATAGGCTCTCTCTCATGCACATGCGTGGTTTAAAACACCAAATACAATAGTTATGCTATGACAAGAACAAAGAGTCTCTCTCTTGCTCCGCCCATGCATGATAATATCGTGTGTATCATCGATCTCACGGGCTAATGATATGACGATCTGAAAAATGACCATATCGCCCAACACTAATCAGAAGAATTCACCTAAAGTTGTAACAAAATATTTAGTTTTCTATAAAGACACTTAAAGTGGATAAACATATATTGGGTCAATGCAATGTGGACCAGGAGACTATAAGGAGTGGAAAAAGATTTTCAGTTTCATGAAATGTTTAACAACCTTATATGTTCACCTATACAAAAGGACCCATTTCAGCTGTTATGTTTAATTTAAATTCATGTTCAACAGGTTTGTTTTTGTAAAATGTAACTTTAGAATTTTAATTATTTTTAATCATTGAAGTGCACATTATCAGAATAGTACCACCTCCACCTCATTTTGAGCCAGGAAAAACCCTGATTTGTGTAAATAAAGTATGTGTGCTTGCAAAACTTTTTTCACTTTTTTGCAGCACACATATGACTATGTTGAAGGTTATGTTGCATGGTGGAGTAGGTATGCATCTACATTTCTAATGACAGCAGCATTAAAGGCTATTACTTTACAGACTGTAAATATCTGTAGTAAATGCCTGTCAGGAGCTTCAACGTGTGCATCAGTGAAGACTGGGTGACAGGAGAAAATTATGGTTCACAGTCCCCTAGTCATCAATATCATCTTTGATCTAATAAGATCTGATTGCCCTAAGGCAGTTGATGGTAGATTTGCATTTCTCTGAGGCAAATGCAAATGCTTAATTTCCTCTTGCATATCACATATACCAGGGGTCAGCAACCTATGGCACGCTGAGGGATAATCGCTGACATACTGCATACTGATGTACATTTTGAGTTAATAAGTTCTAATAGTCACACAGCCTGTAAGGAGCTATAAATACTATTAAATATACTAGGCTCTTCAGATCAAAGGTCTAACGTTCTAAAAGGCGGGGTTTACTGTTGACAAGCAGAGCACGAAGCGTCAGTTTAACGTTAAAGATAACGAGGTAAGATGAAGCTGCAAAAAATTACGTAAACAAATATGTTTACAATAGAAATGTTAAATGACCGACAGCTATATCCAGTGATGCAAACTACTAGATTTTTTTTTTCTAAAATATGGCCATTTTGAGAGAGAGAGAGACAAAGAGAGAGAAACAATGAAGCTGAGTTTACTTACCGTATTTATTGGGCGCACCGGATTATAAGGCGCACCTTCAATGAATGGCCTATTTTAGAACTGTTTTCATATATAGGGCGCACCAGATTATAAGGCGCATAGAATAGAAGATACTGCAGTCAAACGTTTTGAGAATGGTTATGCATCCACTAGATGGAGCTGTGCTAAAGGGAATGTCAACGTTTTGACAGAGCGCCCTGATCCATATATAAGGCGCTCCGGATTATAAGGCGCACTGTCGTTTTTTGAGAAAATTAAAGGCTTTTAAGCGCGCCTTATAGAGCGGAAAATACAGTATTTAAAAACAACAAAAATCACATAGGCCTATTTTTTTTTTTATTGTATCATTTAAAAATGTCTATGTACTGTACAAAGCATTAATGCATTTTGTATAATACATTATCTATTGGGGGGGGTCCACAGTTGGCACATTGGTTAATCAACATTTTTTTTTAAATGGCACATTTCTTCAATGTAAGTAAACCAAATGTCCTGGTCTGATAATTTTATTAGTATAGCAGCATATATTAAGCATTTTCCCTTAGTACCTGTAAGAGTGGGCGATTGTTGAAACATCAGTTTATATTTCTATTAGGTGTCATATGATGCGATTTCAAGCTTTCCTTTCTCTTTGGAGTGTTACAAGCTGTTTGTGAATAGATAAGATCCCAAAATTTGCAAAGACTAAAATATAATATAGACTCACCCACGTCCTCTTAAAACACCTCATTTAAACACACCCCCATTTTTTCGAAATAATGTGGGAAGATTTGCATAACGCCGCCCAAATGTTTATGCAAAGAAAGAAGGTGTAACTTTATTGTTGCTGCCACCACTGCTGCAATGTTGTGAAGACACTGTATGTTTTGTTGTTAAAGCAAACTACTTTTTTGGGTTTTCCAAAAGAGGACACAACTAGAAATCAGTGGTTAAGTTGTATTTACAACACTGTTCCAGAACAGTTCAACCCAAATATTCAGATGTGTGCAGCACATTTTATGGAGGACTGTTTCCTGATCCTGGGAGAGTAGACTACAGGCTGTTTTGACTCACAGTCTATAAGTATATTTACATATTTAAAAAATTTGACACTGATGATTCAATAGCTATTTTTGAGCAGTGTATAGTAGCGCCTGTTGTTTGACGTATCTCCGAACACAAATGAAGACATGGTTTTATGATTACGTGGCGCAGCCTGAACCTTTGTTTTTAGCATCATCATATGACATAATTTCTTTATATCAGTTTCCCATTTAATTTCCTAGTAATGACAGCTGAAGGCTATTAATAAGAAAAGAGAACAGCCTTGTGTATTCTTACAATGCTATGGTTAGATGCAACCATACAATAGAAGGGGGAAGTTGCAAAAGTTTGAAAACTGCTAAGACGTCAATATGTAACACAAAGAGCTTTGGTGAGCAGTCATCTTAAGCACTAGTCACCACTGAACTTACCTTCACATCCCGGTGAATGATGTTGTTGTCATGGCAGTACCGCAAAGCCTCTAGGATCTGTCTCATGTAATGACTAAAAAAGAAGGAGAGCAGAGAAAGACAGAAACCTATATTAATTTCAAACTTCATTGGCCTTGTCTACCTGAAAAGAAAGAAAATGGAACTAGGTTTGAAACTACATGATGGTGAATAAATGATGACAACATTTATAACATAATAAACATATGACACTTCAAAGTTTACTATCCAAGAATCAGAATTACTGTTATGATAACAGATCAACCTTGAAAACAAAAATACAAATATTTTTAAAAAAAATTTAATGTATAAAATCTTTTTATTCATGTAGGATATAATTTTAGAAAAATAATGAAGCTAATGCCAGAGCTCTCCTAATGCTTCATTTGAAAATGCATTAATATAATTTCTAAAACTGTGAATTTTATGAAACATTTTCTAAGACCATGTCATGTGTGTTTTTAGAGAAGGCTAATACAATTTATTTATGACCCCTGTAAGTTGTCCTGTGTGCTATTATCTCATGTCAGGACCAGCAAACTGCCCCATTCATGATTCTATTGTTCTTACAAAACAAGCCTTTCACACATCGGCCAGTTATGAGACATAATCCGCATTATTCTCTCATCATTATTCTTTCATTTTTATTCAGCCATTATTAGCCTTTGTTCTGGTATTTCAAGGTTTACCAAGCCACAGCTCTTGAAAGTGAAAAGAGAAGTGACATACGGCCAAGTATGGTGACCCATTCTCAGAATTCGTGCTCTGCATTTAACCCATCCAAAGTTCACACACACAGCAGTGAACACACACACACACACACACCGTGATCACACACGCAGAGCAAATTCTTACTATAAAAATGCAACAAAACATATTCTTACGACCTTACGTGAATTATTATGACCAAATGCATTATAAAGAAGAACCGCACCTACTACTGTATGTAGCTGCATTAGAGTTAACATTAGCATCAAGCTACATAAGGCAATTTGTGAAACTATTACTACACTTTTACTCAAAACTCACTTCAAACCACCAACCAGTGTTTGCGATAACTTCCTTTTATGATCACATGTGGAATTTGGTTGTTTACTGTTGTTAAAATATGCTATTTGTAGTCTTTCACAGCGCTGCACGAATTAGAATTTCGAATGCACATTTTCTTTATGGTTTTCAAAATGCCTTAAATCTCTGTCTGAAAAATTAATTATCTGTCAAATTCTCTCTGAAGAAATATGATGTAAAAGAGTAAACATATCTATATATCTCCATGTAAATGTGTCTTTGGACAGTAGTCCCTTACCGATGCTGTTCAGTGAATCTATGTGAACACTAATAAACCGCTGCTGACGTGACTGAACATGAATGGGTGGTGAATTTATATTCAAAATTTGCCATAATACAGATTTATTATTTTGCACTCCTGACATAAATTTCAAAATTACTATTACTGCAACAATGTTTTACCACAACAGTGGTCAAATATCGAAGCTAGAGTCTTTAATCTTTCTACTGATTGCACAATTTTTTCACAGTGTGATGTTTAACGTGCTGTGAAAGTGAAACAACAATAATCTGGGGCCATTGACGATCTCTGACTGCAAAGGGGTTTTAAGAACAGCACAGGAACAGGAAATGGATGAACATGCTCAGAAGTATTTACCTGGCTACTGCCTCACTGTAAACAAACCCAGCGTCTGCTCTCTTCACAATCTCAAAGCAGAGATCTGCGCCATCCATGCTGAAAAACAGAACAAATCAGGAATCTCATCAGCAATGTAAAGTCAAATACTGGCACAATCAGTTTTAAAATCTATTTCTGGTTTAACTTTATAAATCTGTAAGACAAAAGTAAAAATCTATTTTGTCTGACTCCAACTACACTGACATTTCATCCAAATTCCCCCCATAAGGGTTTATATTAAAGTGTTTCTATTATGGATTTTTGAAAATTACCTTTCATGCTGTGTGTAACATCTCTAAGTGAATGAAAATATCTTGCAAAGTTTAAAATCTGAAAGTGCACCATGTATAAAGTTATTGTCTCTCAAAAGAAAGAGTCGAGTCTGAATCATTGAAACGAGAGTAGTGAAACATTAGCATCGCGTTGGTCTGAATAAAAATCCAAATTAATTCTTTGCCACTAGGTGCCTCTTTTAGAGTGGTAAAAATAGCTGTCTCCCTGGTAAAGCTGTAAACAAATCAGCGTTGCGCTCACAAACGCCTTTTTTTGGGGGGGGGGATTCCCAACACCAAAATATAAACCTTTCATAACCCATAACAGGGGCACTTTGAAAACAAGAGTTTTAAAAACAATTTTTTGGAGAACTGCGATGGTGGTGTTATTTCGTAACTTTCAGTGTGGGAGATGTTTATTGCAAGGCCTGTCTCAAGTGTGATTTTTGCTTCGCCGATACTTGTGTATTATCTCTGAGCACAAATTGAACTATGAAATATGGACTGGGTTAACAATGGCCATTTTCAGAAATGAACACTTTTCTGATTGAACATTTTCCCAGTGCTTTAACACTAAGACCGTAACTGTTGTTTCCAGGGGGCAGCAAAGCTCTGGAAGACCCTGCTTTTGTGTCGACTCGGGTCTCTTAAGGCCTTAAAAAAAAAAAAATCCACTGAGAGGCAGCTGCGCTTCTTCAGATAAGAGCTCACACTGCATGAAAGTTATCTGAGAAAAGCTCCGCACTTTAGATAAGCATATGAGCATTTAGCATTTTAGGAATTAAAAAGCTCACCCTATACTACAAAACAAAACCTATACCCTATTCCAAACCTGCTGAGAGAGTAACAAACACAGGCTACACAGGACAGAGCACAGCATGTTTATGCCTTGTTTTGAGATGCTTTTTAGAACTCACTGACCTAACTTTGTCACAATATGCTTCAAAATATCCTTGAAATTCCTTTCACAAATACTAAAACCACATGGATGTGTTAATATTTGATGTAAATAAAGAATAAAGGAACGTTAAAACAAGTGCGGATTTGCTCAGAATGAAAACTTACAACTCAAACACCATGTATAGCATCCCATCAGAGCTGTAGGTCTCAAGAAGCTCCACTATGTGAGGATGTTTAAGCATGTGGCAGATGCTTGCTTCTCTCTTCAGATCTACAGGAAGACAAAAAGATAGGCAAATTTCAGTTTCAATTCAAGTCAAGTGTATTGATTTAGGACTTTTTTTTAAAGTACATATTGTTTCACCCAGGAAGCCACTCAGAATTACTATGCTTAATAAATCAGAGATACTTTTCAGTCTAATTTAATTTTCTACTAAATAATAAGATAATACTCGTATGCAAAGGTTTGATAAAAATGCTAAATTGAAACAAAGTATGATGTAATTTTATTTAGACATTTATTGTCTGTAATATCCCAATTTAATAAAAAAAAGTCAAGGTCAACGCCAAATTTCACATCTGCATCTTTCACTACTAAAACTAGTTCATACACTAATTCAGATGCAGGACTTTGCACAAATAGCAAAAATGTGCAATAGTGCACAAACAGACATTTGTGTGGACGACCCCGCACACACACTGCTGCTCTTCTCATCTGTAATTAAAACTGTTGGCGTTCAAGAATTACACAGCCATTAGAAGACAGTAAAAACAGTTGTTTAACAAGCCAGATGAGCCATGTGAATACAATGAATAAGTATTCTGTTGTAAGTATGTGTGAAGCACATTAATCTTTGCATGCTGTGGGTTTGGATCGGATGCCAATTTCCAAAAGTTGATATGATTCTTTAGGGTCTTAATGAAAAGTCTGTAACGTAGTTTGGTTAAAATTTCTCAATGGTAGTATAAAACAACACCCTTTTTACCCTCTTTTCAGAGCAAGCCATTTTGTAGTATTTTCATTTAAATGCAAGTTAGCTCTGCTGACCCCACCCCTCTCTTCTGAGCCACTCGCTGAGGGACTGTTCACTTTTGCCACATTCACCTTGAAACTTGCTAAATAGCACATTATTAGAAAAGGCGATCTGCCTTTCGATTTGACTACACATATTCGTCTGAGATCTGCTCGATTTGACAAAGGGGAAAATCATTTAATGAGATAAAAATTTTTTTTTTTTAACATTATAGGGTGGTTGTGTACACACACTGCCAACAAACATTTCAGTTCAAACAACTTGTAAAAGTGCATATAGCATCCGATGACCCCTTTAAGTTCCACATAAACTTTTTGGTGCCGTGAATGAAATGTGAGATTCACATATATAGGGGTCTCATTTGCATAGATCAAGGAATTACAAGTAATTCAATAAAGGATAAAAAGACACACACACACAAAAAAAGAATATATATATATATGTCTTCCACATCAAATTCCTTCTGCGCAACCAGTGCAAAGTCCAGGAAACCGGAAATGAAATAAAGAATTTATAGTCTTTATAGACTTTCATGACAAGGTTAATACATCTTTTAAAATATCCAATTATTGAACGTTTTATGACAAGTCCTCTGACCCATGTAATTCTTGATATTTGTAAATGAATAAACACATAGATAAATAATCCCTTTATTTATATTACCTTTTTTTTTTTACCTTTCAGTAAATTCCACTATCAAACACTTGGAGAGGCTGTGGAGCTAGAAAAAAATAAAGCATATTAAAGACTAACCTATTAGTGTGACATTAGCATGTGAGAGAGAGCTTGGTAAAGCTAAAACATCAATGTACACTAGCTCAAACACCATGAAACAATCAGCGTTGCATAAAAGACACAGAGCAGACATAACAGAACAGGAAATGTGCACCTCAGAGTGTTGGGACACATGCTAACCACATAAACCATGACTCGGAATAGCAAAATGCATCACAGAATGTGCATGCATTAGTACCTTGTTCTTTCCTAAAACTACTCTGTTTTTTTTTTTTTACTTAAACACTTCATCCCTAGTGGAGAGTCCTCCCCCTTTCCTGACTTGTTTCATCAGTTGTGACCCAGTTGGCAAGAGCAGGGAAATCCCTCTTACTGTACAGTATATCATTGCAGATTTCAGTGAAGCTACACAGACTGGAGGAGACACATACCGTCAATACTGTGTGAGGACAGCTTGCTGCAGTGCAAACGAAACCACATCACACATTCTAATTCAAATCACACTCACTGAGTTCCACTCACTGCAAAACTTCAGTTGATGGATGTTCTGTTTCTATATTTGACAATAACATGCTAACATTTAAACAAACATCTGCTCAGTTGATCCTGCTCTCCATCAGTGAGAACAAAAGGTAATAGCAGTCTATCCAATCGAGCGATCATCAATCAGAACGACCAGCCCAGATGCTGGTTACTGATAAGCCATAAACCAGACACTCCCCTGAGTGATTTACACAGACTACTGCATAGATCTTCTTTATCTAAACCACCACTCAAACATTGCAGATGAGATTTTAGGTTATGGGAGCCAATAGAGCAAAATCACGTTTTACAGGGAAAAAATAAGGCCCATAATAAAAGCCATAAAATAAAAGTGTTTTTATGACACTTGACAAGAACTATGCTCCACTACTGTTTGCAGAACAGACATTTTTATCTTCAACTTGAAATGTTTAGCTTGCAAACTCTGCTTGTGCTATCATGCTTTAAAAACAACAAAATTTCAAATCAAGCTGCATTTATCTAAATTGTGTATTACTGTTCAAAAGTGTGGGGTCAGTAGAACAATAAATCTTTCATACGGATTAAACTGCTCAAAAGTGGTGGCCAAGACATTTATAAGGATAAAATATTAAGAATCATTAAGAATCTCAATGATGAATAATGCTGTGGCAGTTAAGCCGAGTTGGTTTCTACAATTTACTTTGTATTGAAGCTAAAAGAAATGATGAATTCATTCAGTTACAAATATCTGAATGGTACAGGTCATCATGTGGCACCTTTTCCGTCTGCTCCAGGTGTCTGAAGCCTGTGTTTCAAGGGCGGGGTGCTTAGGGAATTATAGGAAAATCTGGAAACTCATGATGAGAGACGACGTGCAGCTTTAATATGATGCAACAGCAAACTGAGATGCAGCTTGATTATCTGAGGAGGAAAAGATTTACTCACAGAGAAGAGGCAGTTTGGCACAACATTCCCACACCGTCTGGACACTTGATACTCTCTATCTCTGTCCAGCTTCCTCTTGGAGCCTTCCCCCAGGACATTCCCATGAGTATCTACAAGTCTCTAAAAGCGCCCAAATTTCTCATAACACACTCTGCACCAAGTACATGACACTCTTGGCGAAGCACAGAAGATTTTACGGGCTATCTTGTGATGGTTAACTGAGCTGCCGCAATTTTTCAGAGTAATAAAACATGTCGACTGGCTCCAGCAGTAAGAAAAGCAGGGGCTGAGCTAACGGCAGATGTCCAGCACCTGAACGAATCCCTCTGACAGATACACACAAACACAGACACACCGCTGACCTTCTGCTGTCCCCCTGGACTCCAACCCACTTTATCTTCCACTATGAACTCTGTGTGTGAACGTGTGTTGAAGAAATGGGCAGTGCCTCATGACAAAGCCATGGTCTAGTAACAGTTAGAACAAGTGTCCTGACACAATAAACAATGGTACAAGAAGTAAGGCAACTTTCTCCTGTTCCCTGCTTTACTCCCAATAATTTTCACAACATTCTCTTCTACAAACTATCAATTATTGGTTAATCAATATACAGGGGTTCAAGAAAAAAAAAACGTTTTGCAAAGCATGCAATGACTGTGACAACTTTAACATCTGAAAGGATACTATGGCAAATTTATTGCTTTCTTTATTCAAACTGATTTTCTTTTTAATTAATTTACAAGTGAGAAACAAGAACTATTTATATATAAATTAATGATGAGTAGGGCTGGGATAAACTATTATTTTTTAAACGATTCATCTAGCAATTATTTTTTCGATGCATCGATTAATCTAACGATTAATTTTTTCAGACCGATTCGATTTCGATTATCTCCCCATTAATTGACTACTAACAATTTATACATGTTGATTTACATATCTGAATGAAAAAAAACATGAATTCCTTAACATAGGGCCTAGCTTACTGAAAAAAAGTTCTTTTTTCAGATGAAAATAACAACAACTTGATGTCTAGCATTCAATAAAAAGGTCACCCAAAATACTTGTTTAGAGCAATTGAAAGAATACAGTAACCAATGTAAACTTGAGGGCTTTAAGCTAATACAGAGAGTGCTTTTCCAAAAAAATAAATAAATAAAAATTAACAGTGGGAGCCAGCAGCCTGTCATGGAGAAAAAAAAAATCTCTGAATGCTCCACGTGAAACTTTGGCGTTCCGCCCTTTTTCTGTCGTGTCTAATGATTTTGGTTAATATGCACGAGGGAGGGAGAGAGAGAGAGAGAGAGAGAGTGAGTGAGTGAGCAAGACAGCGCTTGAGTAGTTTAAAGACTGAGTGCACGAGCGCGCATGAAACTTTGGTGTTTTGCCCTTTTTATATCGTGTTTAATGATTTTGATTAATATGCACAAAGGAGAGAGAGAGCAAGAAGCGCTCGTGTTGTTTGAAGACTGTGAGTGTGTGCGCGCAGCCGGGGCTCTCTCTCGTACGCGCCCTGTCAGGCACAGCGATCAAATAAGGCTTTGACAACTGCCATAAAAAAAAAAAAAAGATCAATGCAGAAAAACCCCCTGGATTGGTTATATAACGTTGGACAGAATGTTGATCCAGCCATCGCGTATATTCAGCGCACATAAGGTAAACGTTTTGCAAACGTTTTTTAGAGAAATAAAAACAGGTCGACGAATCGATGCACATATTTTTTTCGTCGACGTATTTTTTGCGTCAACGTCATCGATGACCTCGACGCGTTGTCCCAGCCCTAATGATGAGGCAATACTAATTGGTTCAAATAAAATATCAAAACCAAGTAATTATATGGTTTTAATGAACAACAATGTTAAAATACATAATGTAATATGCCTATGCATAATATGAACATAACCAACTTAAGTACTTTAAGTACCTTGATTCTGTTCTGTAAAAAAAATTATTTATAACAAGAAATTAGATGAATCTGTTGAGCATTTTCTACAATAAACACCAGGTTATAATAATAACACATACAGCACAGATTAAAATTTACAGTTTTTATTATGCATTATCATTGTGCATTCATGTCACATGTATAAAGCCATTTGAAGTGGGATGATGCAAAATCATGACACAGTTAAGCTGAAATAGCTTCAATGCTTTGTGTGATATCCAGTTAGTGCAAAATACCCCATTTGAGCTAACAGCATAACTGGAACATTTGTAGTTAAAGGTTTTACCTTCTCTTATTTGACACAGATCCATTCATGTCTGATGCAAAGTATTTTTTACAAAAGATTGTGTGTCAGAGATACTGTCTCGTTCAGCTATTCTGGGGTATTTCATACACCAGGGAAAGATATACTGCACATTAACGGTTTGAATGTTTTTGAGAATGTGTTTCTCTTTTAACTGCATTAACATTTAATGTCCTCCTACTGCAATATAGCACATATGAGATACAGAGGCACAGAGGAGAATATGGAAACAATAAGTCACTCTGATGTGGTAAATAAAGAGCCAAAAATGAGAAAGATGAACCTATATGTATATATCACACTATGAAGATAAGCAGGCAAATCAACCTGTGCACACACAATTACATTAGTCTGTGAAACATAGGGTACCTGCTGAAGAATGAGGTCCATCACTCACACAGCGCCATAACTAATAAAAGGGTGAAATATTCTCACCATCACTCAGGCAATTTATAACTGCAAGAAAGACCTTCAATTCAGTGGCAACAATGAAGCCTCTCTCCTTCTCTCTTGCTCTATAAAGAATGAAATGTATGGCAATCTTTTTGAAAGCAGATGAGAGTTTTTAAGGTTGCACAGAGTGCAAGAGTACAGATATTCTGGCCAAACCTAAGCCTCAGGATGAGGACTTTATATTAATTGAAAAGGAAATAATAATCATCAACCAAGTAAAATTAGACAATGACAGACAAAAGTTACATTCTCAGCTTTTTAATAAACGGCGACCATACACAGTTCAAAGATCTGAAACTTTGTGCTTGTTGATATATTTTGTATGTAATATATTGCCACCAATATAAAATTGAGTTACATCATAAATACTGTTGTGATTTTTATGTGCTTTTACTAGGTTATTAGTTAAGACTTTTGTGATCCTCACAAGTTGTGAGAATAATACTAAGACAGATGTTTCTGATTTAAATTTCAGTAGCAAAATAGGCATTCGATTTGGTAACTTTGGTTCATTTCAGTGAATCGGTTCAGACTGTTTAAGTGCACTGATTCAAAACAATGATTCAATTATTTGTTTGCATTATGCCTCATTAATCAGAAGTATGTGTATAAAAATTGCTTATTGGATTAATTCCCTGAAACAGACCATTTGAACTGATTCACAGAAATTTATAAAATATGGAGTATTACAATATCTACAATGTTGTTAAATGTATTAAATGAAAGAATATAAAATGACATTGTGTATTTTGGCCCTATAAGAGTTATCATAATTCTGGAGACAAATTAAATCAAACAATGATTACACAGCCAAAGTGTACTAGACGTAGTGATAAACTGAGAAAGAGGGACAGAGATAGATAGATAATTTCTGCCCAAGATCATACTATAAGAACAAACTGGCTATAAGGCTATAAGTCCCAGCATGCTTTTTATAGCTTCATAATGTCTTCCTGGAAGCCATAAAAATGACATTTAAAAAGCCCTTAAGGTGGACGGTGCTGCCGAACCTGAAGATTCAAAGAGGAAAAAACTCAGCAAAGATAATTACAGCCAATGTGATGAATGAAATGTCACTGTTTGCTCAGGCTGGCACTGGAGACTGTAGTTTACTGCTGTAATTCCAGAGCTTTCCATTCTATCAGAACACATACTGAATCTAAAGAAACTGTCAAAGAGTCTAAAAGAGTGATAATGAAACACAACACACAAAAGAGCTGTTTGCCCTAGTGGTAGAACACAGAATAACAGCAGTGTAGAACATAAGTTCATGTCATTGAACGATTAATTATATCTATACATTTATGTTGATTCATTTTCTAACCTTCTGAATACAATGAAAATTATATGCAGCATTATTCAATGCATAATTTATGCATAATAGTGCTGTGTATCACCAGCAAAGTCAGGATATGATATGTATCATGATACAGAGGCCACAATATGATACGTATCACGATACATAGGTCACGATACGATACATATCACGATACATTGGGCACTCCCCACCAGGTACAACATTCTGATTGTTTGCATTTTGTTTTTAATAATTTACTCATTCTAATAAATTTATATTGTAATGTACTCATATGAATATATATTGATATTGGTTATCATTGCACAAATTAATGCACTCTCCACTCTTTACAAATAATATAAAATAAAGAGTTCTAAACTAATTCCGTATCTTACGCACACACACGCTCCGTCACACTTTGCATGCATTCAGACATTCAGGAACAAATTTTTTAGCACTGCCCTTCATATTTTTATAAATTATAAATAGTTTAATCGCTCAAGAGTTACATTGTCTTTCTTAACAAGGAGCTGGTAAAATCATCGTTTCTAAAGGAATTAAAACCAGAGCTTCACTGTTTATAGAGAAATGTGACTAAACTGATTTAATTCATATGTGCACAGCCTCTCTCCTTCTTTTCTCTCTCTCTCTCTCGTGTAAATAAACACTTGATGAATTACAATGTTCTGAGAATAGAATATTGAAGTGGAGATCGCTAAACTGCAAGCTAACAGGTGTTTTCAGAAAGCAAGCGTGTTTATAGTGGAAAGAGAGCATGTGCACAGGGTTGCCAGGTTGACAAAGATAAGTAACACACTTAACAGATATTTCAGTATTGCGCATCTTTTTATATAAGGCAACCCCGGTTTTGTTCCTTTGTTACCTGATTAAACCTTGTTGTAGCCTATATATTAAGCTCTATTCATTATATTTGAGAGACTTTGCACTTTTCTACTCAATTTTAAATGGTGTTCTTGTATTCAAATTAAGCACTGTCTACTGCTGTGCATGTGCCACAATATCAATACTGGGCCAGTTGTATCGATATTCGTATTGTAAAATCTCTGTGACGATATATCATCGTATCCATATTTTGAACACAGCACTAATGCATAATACACAATAAACAGCATTATTATTTTCCTAGATATATTTTTTTCAAACATTTAAATAAATGAAAGATGATGCAGGGCACATGTTTTTACTGATGATGCAAACAAACTGTTGAATCTGTTGAATGAATTCCCTGAAACTGTCCATTTAATCTGATTCACAGAAATGAATCAAGGCTCATGAAACTACTCTAATGACACAGTCAGTGGGGAACTTCACAGCCTTTTAAAAAGCACATTAAGACCATTACAATCCCAATGTTGCTTAATTTTATTGTGTTTTAATTTTACGGCACTTCATAACCCTACCCATGAATCCAAATCCTTAATTTACAAGTCAAATATCCCTAAAGCATAGGCAGCTCTTTTAAATGCAAACACGTGGACCAATCAGCATTCAGACACAGATCAGGAGGAGAGAGCAATGCAGGTGTGCAAAGAGCAGAGAGATGTGAAGTCAGCAGTGGTCTGTGCAGTCAGGACCACCTTCAGAGAGGTGATGCAGGAGGGCTCCGCTCACGCTGACTCAGTTAAAAGAGTGCTACAGTGTATCTGCATTATGTGTTAAATCAGTACAAGTTTGTGTGGGGGAAAAACATCCTTCTTACTGCAAACTATTCACATGGAACCACTTTTGAATATCATCAATAAATCTAATTCAATATACATATTTTTCAGTTTACAAACTTTCTGCCTAAATGGGAAGAATTTACTGAAAAAATGTGTTTAACCAAAAGAACTGGTTATTTTGCTGAGTGCACCAAACAGGATCTGATGCCACAAACCTCTCACATTTATGAGTTTTCCCGCAGAAGTGTTCATTTTGTCAATTTAGGATGTTTTTTTCCTGGGGGAATAATAAAAAACTGTTTAACTCTGCTCATGTAAAGTCAGCCAGTTGGATTTGAACAAACCATAGGAGGTCTGTGAGTGTGCTGACTGAGGTGGAGACTAATTCCAAGCTAATAATTATGCTGGGCCACGACTCCAGCATATGTGGCCTCTCTCCATCACACCAGCACTGTCACTAACCTGAGTAAACAGTGATCCATCAAACAGAGTATCAGGGAGTCACCTGACACTGAGTTCCACTAACCAGCCAGATTGACCCCTGAAGCATTTATGAAATCACATCCATCCCAGCCCCCCCAAAAACCAAAGCAGAGACCTCAAGCAAAGCTTTAGAGTCATCCAACACACGTCTTCCTCTGTCAAATATCTCAAATAAAAACTCAGAACAGTCAGTCAAGGACGAGAACACCAATCAGTGTTGGGATAGGATATAAATGGCTATTTAGCATCTGAAAAAACAAGCGCATCTGGTTTCGCTCCTTGGCAAAGGGATCTCATTATAATATTACCGCCCCTTAATCTGTAAATTTATACCCACGGCATCATCATTTTGATTTTGCAACATTGTACCAGTTCTAACGCCATGGTAAAAGATTGAGCAAAACATGCTAACTGTTCTGTCTTTGGCTGAACTTAGTTTAGTACTCGCATACTGTGACAGCTGTTTTCTGTCCATATGCTTCAGATGAAACTTTACAGACACATTTAGATGTGATCACTAATTCACACAAATTCGGTTAGCCAAATAAAAAAATGTAGATGTGATCAGTCAATAGAAAAATTTTAGTTGGAGAGGTCTAATTTTTTTTTACAGTGTAACATATCGTCTGTTTATTACATATAAAGCATTTATTTTACATGACCTTATTCTACATCCCTAATCATTCCCAATACCCATTATTAACAACTACCTTACTAAATATTAGTTTTCTTAGGCAAAATTCGTAGTTTGTTAATAGCGAGAACTGGGCCTTAAAATAAAGTGTGCAAAATACACTTGCAGACATGCAGTAAAAAACAAAACAAAAAAAGATTAATTTCAGTCAAAATCAACCCCTTATAAATAAAGAGATGTTTAGAGTTCAATCCACAACATACAGCACTGACGATTTCTTTCAAGCTCCACCTGTCCATGCTGTGAGTTTACACACTGGCATGGATTTCACATCATGTCCAAATCATGAGACAAATCATAAAGAGCCAGTTAACACGCTCACCCATTTGTTATAGATAGAGAGAAAGAGAGAAAGCAGCAGTCGGCATGTGATTCATGTGAGGCGCTGATGGATGGCAGGGACTCCTCACCGAGCAGCATTCACACACTCAGTGTGGCCTCTGCAGATCACATGGCACCAAACTCAGCTGCTGACACACACATACAGTAAACACACACCTCCCATGATCTCTCAGTCTCTGGTAAGTGTCAAGGTTGAGAGGCAGACAGCAGCATGTTGGAGGTGCTAAGGTACAGCTAGAGCATTAAAAGACAAATTACATTTTAACACAGCCATTTACCATCAGTTGTGTCTTGATTTATGACTTGAAAAGCACAGGAGACCTAAAAAAAATCAATACAGCATCTTACAGCATTTTTTTATATTGTAATTATTAAATAGATAATGAAAATCCATATTTCACATTTCTTTGTGGGATACCAAGCTTCAGAATAATTTCAGACATACAGTACAGAGGTGGGCTGCTCAGCCAAGAGCCAAGATGTTTTTCTCAGCAAACATTATCAAAATGTACTGTACTAATCTAACAACAACAAGACAGAGGCTAAGATTAGAACATCCAATTAAAAACCAGTTAGGATGTGGGTACATATGGCCTAATCTTTAAGGTATAATACATGGCTTGATTACCAGTAGAGGCCTAGGAAGTGTTCCCTCCCTCACTGTCGTATCCTCTGGCTCTAGCTCTCGTTCTTTAGAGGCAGGTTGGCTGATTAAGCAGGCTGTTGAACAGCCTAATTGTCTTCTAAGTGTTGTAATAATAACAGTGCAAGTGAAGTGGTGTCCACCCCACCACTGGCACGGGTTACACATGCATGGCTTTAGCACCCAGTACTACAGATATATCCCCTTCAGTCCTGCACTCATTTGGTAACTAAATATATATATATATATATATAATCAAAGGGAATGCGGGAATGCTATATATAGCTAAGAAAGTCCTCTAAAACAAGGCTGCCCCAACAGCAGTTTTGAAAAAAAAGAAACAACTTTTGAAAAAATGCTAAAGGCTTCTGGAGAGAAAGAAAAAAAAATGACATTTTTTGAGATCTTGGGGGGGTGGGGGGGTTGGGGGAGGAGGTTGAAACAAACCATACAGATCTGATCCGTAGAGAAAAACAGTTCACCTGGTCTAACAACCTCTGCTTCTGCAGCTTTCTGAGTGAATCTTTTCATGTTTTGGTGACTTTATACAAACGTTGCGGAGAAGCAAACATGAAACGCAACAGAGGGTCTTTTAAATTATAATTGTGGATTTCCCACAGGCTGTTAGGAGGCTTTCCTCTCTGGAAAGCAAATATCCTGAATGGAGTCACTTTGAAAAACATACACAAAACAATCTCTTTTCCAAAAATAGCATTATATAAATAGTGTAGCTAAACGGAAAGGTAGCGGCAACCTCAAAACAACCTCTTGTTGCAGAAGAAATTTTGGAGCTCTGCAGTGGTGATGATGATGATGATAATGGCATTTTAGATTCGGCTGTTTGCGTGTGCTATGGTGGAGGCTTTAGAATCTCCTGCAGGGAAGACAATAAAAGAGCATCTATCTGCCTATCGGAAGCCGCATTCCCTTTGATTCTGGACACATTTCTTCTTTTTTTTTTTTTTTTGCCCCCAGATCAATAGGACCCCACTAAAGTTCGATTGTGGCCCTCTTGAAGACCACACATTTTCTCAAGGAATTTGCTGAAAAAAGAACAAAAGAGCATGAATGAAAGAATTTCCTACAGAGAGAGTTGTTCAGCTGCCACTCTAAATGTGAGGTTTTATCTATGATTCTGAGGGCTGGAGAATGAAAGATATTTGATTCAGTCCTGCAGTACACAGAAAAAAAATGAGTGACTCCAACATTCCAGAACACTTGACAAAGATGTAACAAAGCTAGGCGTTTTGAAGAATGGATTTGTGGGAAGAATGAAGAGTGGGGAAACGATGACGTCACTTTGTAGGCCGATCGGCTGTTAGCATCACACTGGTTCAAAAAGCCAAATAGGATTTTTCCATAGGCTTTTGGATTATCAAAAAAAAAAAAAAGCTCTGTGTTCAACAATTGTTCATGAAACTTACACGTTTTGTCCATTGAGATGATCTTCACAAAATAATATAACTTTTTTTTCATTTTGAGGCCTGAATAAAAGTCGCAGAACTTAGCTAAACTTAACTCGCCTTCAACGTCACCACCACCTGCTCTCGACAACTTTTTCAAACTTATTTTTATCATGTTCAGTGAAAAGGATTTACTCTGTGGATGAATTGTAATCCATTCTACATTAACCTTTTAATATAAACTGGAATAAATACAAATCTTGAGCCAAACTAAAACTGAAATAAGACATTAGCAATAAATAGTCTAGTGAATAAATTAAATAATCATAACTAAAGGACATATGATAGCACGGACTTCTATACATTTCGACATGAGGTTTATTAAAAGTCAATAAATACTTGATTAACATGAATATTCTACTTAAAAACATATCTCCACATACTATTCAATAAAATTCTAGTGCACTTAATCTATTTAATAACAGCAGAGTGAGCAAGTTTTTGGATATGGTAAGATTAAACTTATTTTAGTGAATAAAGTACCACATTTCAGCTTTTATTTTGTTAGAGGGGGTACACAAAATGTTATTTTATTATCCTTACTAGAAAATCCTCAATCTAACCAGCTTCATGTCGCCGTAAACATTTAATTTTAATGTGGCTTTAAGCACAATGCATGGTTAAAGTTTCACTTTCTCCGTGACTAAGCTAGTAAATGTGGCATTAACAAAGAATAATCATGAGTTTACCTTATATTCCGAACCAGAGTCTATGCTGCGTTACATCAGTAGGAAAGTGATAAAACTATCATCTTCCATCCAAAGTCTTTCGTTTCAACAGCAGAAAAAAACAGTAAATATAAAATGCAGGAAACTATTAATTGGTTATTTTCGAAAATTAATTGTACTATAAATTACTAAAATATACTACAATTGGAAAACACTGTAATTTGATAAACCACTCGGCATAATAACATTTAATGTCTCCAACAGAGCCTGTAGTTCCATTTAGCAACTTGTTAGCAACCATCTTATGTCAGAAACGCAACCGTTAACCGTGTGTTTTATGTTGCAGAATAAAACGTGAAAGTATCTTGAGCTTGTGTGAACCATGGACCTTATTTTTGGGGATTTAATCTAACTCCCATTCAAAAAACCCATTGACTCTGGGACGATGGAACCAGAAGTGCTAAAATGCTAACACGCTTCCGGGTTCTTGCCTACAAAGTAACAACATTTATAAAATACAAAAATAGATTGTTTTCTTTCCTAAATTGCAATATCATAAATTATACCAATATAACATATTATAAATAAATTAAAAAATGTATTTTTTAAATTTACATTATATCCTTTTGAATAAAGTACATATGGAAGCTGAGGTGAGCTTGAGCTATGAGCTTCAATTCAGACATCTGAAAACCTAAGAAAACCTCAATCTGTCTTTCAGAAACTAAAACCACACTGAATATAATCTTTTTGTTCATCTCTGTCCATCAGTAACAGAGAATCAGTCTCATCTGATCTAACTGGCCCTTATGGGCTTTCCCTAGCATTGTGCTTTACAGTAAGTGCTACAATGGTACATGAAAGCATCTGTACTCCAGTGTATCGATATCCTAAGTGTGGCTATTATAAAACACTGTACTCGTGCAAACAAAAAGTGTGTGCGTTTATAGGTCCTAAACACAGAACACAGGTTTTATAGAGTTTTGAGAGGATTTGTCACAGATGGCTGGCAGCAGGCACGATGACCTTAAGGTGCTACAAACACAAAGGTGGCCCAGATGACGGTGTAGTTTCCCCCCAGCTGATGTCTAGACAACACAAAACGTTCAGCTTTGGGATGTACCAACAGTAGTATATCATCAAAAAAATATCATCAAAAAGTTTATTTCACTAACTCCATTCCAAAAGTGAAACTTGTATATTATATTCATTCATTACACACAGACTGATATATTTCAAATGTTTATTTCTTGTAATTTTGATGATTATAACAGACAACTACAGAAAATCCCAAATCCAATATTTCAGAAAATTAGAATATTACTTTTTAGATTTTTAGAAATCTTGGCCAACTGAAAAGTATGAAAATGAAAAGTAAGAGCACTGCAGCATTGCGACATGGCATGGAGTCGATCAGTCTGTGGCACTGCTCAAGTGTCATGAGAGCCCAGGTTGCTCTATAGTGCTCTGATAGTGGCTCTGATATTGGCCTTTAGCTCTTCTGCATTGTTGGGTCTGGCATATCGCATCTTCCTCTTCACAATACCCCATAGATTTTCTATGGGGTTAAGGTCAGGCGAGTTTGCTGCCCAATTAAGAACAGGGATAACATGGTCCTTAAACCAGGTACTGGTAGTTTTGGCTCTGTGTGCAGGTGCCATGTCCTGTTGAAAAATTAAATCTCCATAAGGTTGGTCCGCAGCAGGAAGCATGAACTGCTCTAAAATTTCCTGGTATACTGTGTTGAAATTGGACATGAGAAAACACAGTGGATCAACACCAGCAAATGACATGGCACCCCAAACCATCTTGCCCTTCTTGCACTTGCATACGTCTGTGAGTAGTGGTTCTTGAAATACTGACTCCAGCTGCAGTCCACTCCCCCACATTTTTTAATGGGTTTTGTTTCACAATCCTCTCCAATGTGCGGTTATCCCTACTGCTTGTACACTTTTCTACCACATCTTTTCCTTCCTTTCGCTTCTCTATTAATGTGCTTGGACACAGAGCTCTGTGAACAGCCAATCTCTTTTGCAATTAACTTTTGTGTCTTGCTCTCCTTGTGCAAGGTGTCAATGGTCGTCTTTTGGACAACTGTCAAGTCAGCAGTCTTCCCAATGATTGTGTAGCCTACAGAACTAGACTGAGAGACCATTTAAAGGCCTTTGCGAGTGTTTTGAGTTAATTAGATGATTAGAGTATGGCACCAGGTGTCTTCAATATTGAACCTTTTCACAATATTCAAATTTTCTGAGATACTGAATTTGGGATTTTCCTTAGTTGTCAGTTACAATCATCAAAATTGATAGAAATAAACATTTGAGTATATCAGTCTGTGTGTAATGAATGAATATAATATACAAGTTTCACGTTTGAATGGAATTAGTGAAATAAAACGTATTGATGATATTTTAATTATATGACCAGCACCTGTACATGTACTACAAATGGCACTTCTTTGCTTTTCACTACCTTTTATTCATAGTACAGTAGAGGGGAAAAAACAACAACAAAACCCCACACCCACAAAACTACCATATATTTTAACCACCATATTTTACTATTAAGCGAAAAGAGCTTTATACATAACATGTCTTTAAGTCTTCAGAAATATTTAAACAAGACTTTTTTACCCCCAGATAAGGATGCCAGGTTATGTAAACAGGTGTTTTGTGGACAGATCATGTAAGAAATATGAGTAAGAAGTGGAAAAAATATCTCAAAAGAAAAACCATAGAGCAAAATCTCTAGATGAAATGTCAGTAATGTCACTTAATTATGGGAAGTGTTACTTGTCTACAAGCCTCATTACCAGGCTGTGTGCCCCTGCTGATTTTTCAGATTACGATGAGATTCCACAGGTCTGGGTGCAATGATTTTAATGATAATGAAAGACAAGGTTTCCAGAGGTAAAAAAAGAGACCAACATCGTAATGGAAGATTTTAAGGAAACCATGCCTTTCTTTCTTTTCTTTCTAGATAATCTTACCAATTAAAAACAAGTGCAAAATTTGGAAACTTAAGTGTCAGCCTGCGATATATGACATGACATTATGGCAGGACATTGTGCTGGGTAGCCTCAGCCACATAAAAATATCAAAGGTCCGAAGTCACTCATTGTTAATTAAGCAATTGCTCCGATTGGAAGTTATTGTGCAGTGCTGATGCTTCTAGTATGAAAAGATGAATTACCTTCCATTACAAAGTCCACATTTCAGTTACAAAAAAAAAAAAACACTAAGAAATTTGTTGTACCCAGGTGGAAAATTTGTGTTTTATGGTGTTTGAAGCTCTTGGTTTCATATCTCCTTGAAAGAATATAGCTAATGAACTTAAAAGTTAAATTAAGAGAAGCTTCTACACTACAGATGTTTCACTCAATAAGAGAATTTGTAATGTTAGAGACGAGGGTGTGTGCACGGTTTCTGGTATGGTTTATGAGGACACAAATGTGTATAATGTCATAGGTACTACAACGTAAACATGGTTTATGAGGACACTTCCTTTGTCCCCATAAACCAAATCACTTAAAAACATACTAAAGTTGTTTTTTCTTTTATTGCAAGTAGTTTTGTGTGCATGGTAGGTTTAAGGTAAGTGGAGCAAATATAAAATGTATACAGTATAAAAACCACTATGCCTATGGAGAGTCCTCGTTTACCTCTACAAGGAGGCAAAGATAGTTGTTTCTATCCTGAACTCAGAGAAGAATAGACATTTGAAAGGTAACAGTGATATGAAAAAAATCAAAGTTATGTTTTAATCACTGACTCTCATGAGTTTTACAGTAAATTCTGAAATACCAGCATGAGTGTGTTGTTCTCTCCCACACAGGAGGAAGACAGATGGGAGGTGGGCTGAGTGTTTGCCGAGACTGTGAAACCCAGAAGTGATGAGACAGTGGTTTAGCAGTGGACTGAGATAACACAAAGCCCTGGGCAAAGATCTCTTTCTCACATGCATGCGTACATAACATCCTACCCAAAGAAATTCAGAGAAAGTCTTCAGAGAATTCACGCTGAAACTGTTCAGCTATGTTTCCATGCTTATACACACCCTCACTGAGACAGAGGAAGTACAGTGAATCTGTCTATCTCAAGGGAGACTTGCAGACTCCAACCTCAGCACTGCACACACAGAGT
Organism: Carassius auratus; assembly: GCF_003368295.1. Taxonomy (NCBI): domain Eukaryota; kingdom Metazoa; phylum Chordata; class Actinopteri; order Cypriniformes; family Cyprinidae; genus Carassius; species Carassius auratus. The sequence continues at coordinate 13,330,812 of NC_039251.1, read as the reverse complement.
ATCAGTCAGTCTTGCTGGCTGACTAAGCTAAGGTCGACTAGTTGTTTTTGCAAAATCTTACACACAAAAACACATACCACAAAAATGAAGAGGGTAAGGTTACTTCATTAACACCATCTCGATTCAGTCTAGTTATGTTTGTGTACTACTCCTGTCCTTTAGACAAGCTTCACATTGATCTGTTGCCAACACAGGAAGCTGAAATGTGACAGGAAAATGAGAGCAAGAGGCAGTCGTCTAATCAACTCTTAATCAGTCAATGTGATCTAAACAGAAGAGGATGGCAATGCAGGGAGGAAAGATTTCTCAGGTGTGACACCCTTTTCACAGTTCTTTTGAGCCGACTAGTAGAACTAACACTAATGAATATATAAAAAAAAATATATACATATAAATAAAAATAGCAAAAAAAAACCTGATTTTTCAGCATCCATTACTCCAGGCTTCAGTGTCATTAAATCAGAAAAAGAATAATCTGCACCATAAACGAAAATAAAAAAACATAAAAAAAATAAAAAAATTAAAAAAAAGAAATTAAAAAAACAGTGCTGTTGTGTAGATGCTTTTCACACATTGAAAACACTCAAGCATTCTGCCGTTAAAACCTCCCTAAGGTGTAAGAAGTGAGGTCTTCAAGGTTCCTCTATCCCATTGTAATATGCTCCACTGTATGATCAGCAGGCCTATCCACGATCTCAGCAAAACACACATGCTGTCCACTCTCGGCATTACGTATATACAGGTGCATCTCAATAAATTATAATATGTTGTGGAAAATTTAATTTCAGTAAATCAACTCAAATTGTGAAACTTGTGTAACAAATAAATTCAGTACACACAGACTGAAGTAGTTTAAGTCTTTGGTTCTTTTAATTTTGATGATTTGGCTCACATTTGGCTCACATTTAACAAAAACAAACAAATAAATTAGAATATGGTAACATGCTAATCAAATAAAGCAATTCAAAACACCTGCAAAGGTTTCTTGAGCCTTCAAAATGGTCTCTCAGTTTGGTTCACTAGGCTACACAATCATGGGGAATACTGCTGATCTGACAGTTGTCCAGAAGACTTCACAAGGAGCCACAAACATTCATTGTCAAAGAAGCTGCGGAGAACCGCAGCCTTATGAGGATTGTCAAGCGAAATCTATTCAAAAATTTAGTGAACTTCACAAGGAATGGACTGAGGCTGGAGTCAAGGCATCAAGAGCCACCACACACAGACGTGTCAAGGAATTTGTTGAACCACAGACAACATCAGAGGCGTCTTACCTGGGCTAAGGAGAAGAACTGGACTGTTGCCCAGTGGTCCAAAGTCATCTTTTCAGATGAGAGCAAGTTTTGCATTTCATTTAGAAACCAAGGTCATAGAGTCTGGAGGATAGCCCTCATAGCCCAAGTTGCTTGAATTTTAGTGTTAAGTTTCCACAGTCCATGATGATTTGGGGTGCAATGTATCTGCTGGTGTTGGTCCATTGTGTTTTTGAAAACCAAAGTCACTGCACCCATTTACCAAGAAATTTTGGAGCATTTCATGCTTCCTTCTGCTGACCAGCTTTTTGAAGATACTGATTTCATTTTCCAGCAGGATTTGGCACCTGCCCACACTGCCAAAAGCCCCAAAAGTTGGTTAAATGACCATGGTGTTGGTGTGCTTGACTGGCCAGCAAACTCACCAGACCGGAAGCCCATAGAAAATCTTCTATACCACCTCAGCAGTACAAAAATCTGATCACCTCCATGCCAAGCTGAATTGAGGCAGTTATTAAAGCAAAAGGAGCCCCAACCAAGTATTGAGTACATGTACAGTAAATGAACATACAGTACTTTCCAGAAAGCCAACGATTCATTAATTTTTTTTTTATTGGTCTTATGAAGTATTTTAATTTGTTGAGACAATTAAACAATTAAAAGACAATTAAAGGAACCAAAAACTTAAACTACTTCAGTCTGTGTGCACTGAATTTATTTAAAGGGGTCATCATATGATGCTGCTAAAAATAACATTATTTTGTGTATTTGGAGTAATAAAATGTGTTTAAGAGTGAACGAGACGCTGCGTCTAGGGGCCATATTTCTGGCATCCCTGCCGGCGCTTGCTTCATTCCTACAGGCAAAATGACTGTTTCACAGCACACACAGCTTCCTGGTCTCTGACGTCACCAGCCTATGACGTCTCGCCCATCCATTGGACTGATTACACACAAGATTCAGGGCCGGTCATGCTGAAGGGTGTTCCCCAAATCTTTCTCCGACACAGCATTTTGTTCCCTTGAGTAACCATGGTTACATACTTAACCTGAGACGTTTTGTTTAAATTATATTAATGTGTATTTGCTTAATGCTGATGGCAAACGAGAAAGTATTATAATGTTTGCCTTTCTATAACTAATAGGCCTAATATAAAAGCAATCGTTATAATACTTTCTGTATACATACATTTGTTTAACCATTCTGTCTGATTATTAGACAGACTTTGTTCCGTATTAGACAGAGCTGTTAAAGACGACGAAAAAAAGAGAGAGAGTGTGTGAGCACTGTGTGTGCTCAGGCACTGTCACACTCAGCGGCATCAAAATAAAAGTTCCGCCTCAAACACATCAGCCAAGCAGCAAAACCTATCGGCCGATATCGATATTAAAAAAAAAAAAACCCGGGAATGTTACTCCTGTTAACATATTGTTAAGCCTTGTCCGACTGAAGCAATGAGACAAAAACATTAACCAATTATAAACATATAGTCATGTTTTCTTTTGGAAGGCAAAAACAAAGTAGTTTCGATTTCTCAACGTCACACAGTGCAAAGTTGATGTATTTCATCAGTGACCAGCATGCATCAGCCCCAGGCATGACAAAGTGGATATCGTCCTCTTGTAGAAGGTCAAACAAAGTAGTTTAATTTTCACAGTGAAACACACAGTGTCTATACGACATGGCGACATTGGAAACAACAATTCTACAACGAGAATAAAAAGTACGCCGCCTTTTTTTGAGTGAACACCTGGGTGGCGTTATGCAAATCTTCCCACATACTGACGTAGATATGTGGGGCGTGTTAGAATGAGCCATTTCAGGGGGGCGTGGACGAGTCTCAACTTTTATAAAGAATATCTCTTTGGCTTTGAGACTTTAGTCTTTGCAACTTCACAGATCCACTTTATTCAAAGAGCTTGTAACACTCCGAAGACAAAAGGAACATTTGAAATCACATCATATGACTCCTTTAATACACGAGTTTCACAATTTGAGTTGAATTACTGAAATAAATCAACTTTTCCACGACATTCTAATTTATTGAGATGCACCTCTATGTAACAGCCAAGCAGCACTTCTATTTTCACATCAACAAAGCGATGCTAATTCCACAGAACATGTTGGACAGCAGTATTAGTCACTAAAACTGCAGATGATTAGGAGATGAGTTGGTGGTGAAGACATTCAGGATTTCCTCTCAGAAGGTCCTGATAAGAGAGTGGTTGATCAAATCATGACAAACCCCAACATCCTGTCTGGTTCATTTCCAGCTCTATGCAAATAATTGAGTGCTTAACGAGATAACACTGAGTATTCTGAGCTCTGGAAAGATCACAGCTGATGAATTATTCTCACAATCGTCACCTATGGAGGAAAAACAAGTGTTTTACTGTACCTTCTGTGCTCAGGCCAGGGCTGGAGGTGAATTGGGCCACATCCACAATCTTCACAGCAAACTGCTGCCCTGTATCCCGATTGATGCATCTTCGTACCACACTAAATGGCCCCCTGAAAAGAAAAGAAAAAACATGTAAATTAGATTCCGGCACATTCTGGGATAAAGATGGGCCATGTTGCAATTTAATTATAGTAAATGAGATGTACAAATCTTTAAATTGTTGAAATTAAATTATGATTTAATCTTTACACAGCCATAATTCTTAAAAAAAAAAAAAAAAAAAAACTGATATTTGTAGCAAGACCAAGTACCCACAATTAATTAATACAATTACGCCTCATATGGAAAAGCTTTTTTGGGGAAAGTGAGATTTTCCATTTCAACAACGTCATTAGAGCCACAAGCTGAGTGTCAGCGGCTGAAGTAAAAAACCTGGCCTCTTTCTAGGAATGAAGAAATGCTCACATCAGCAATGATAAGAATGTTCTGTGCGGACTGAGCGTTTGAGGAACAGCAGGGAGTAGAGGCTGGGGAGAGACTGGCTCTCTGTGAAGAACTGAGATCTGATTTCCCAAAGCCTTTAACACTTCTCAGCGTGAGCTCTGAGTGTTTCAGCAGGCCTGAAGAAAGATGGCAGCAGAGAGACCTGTTTGTGTTTGTCGTATCGGTAAAGATGATGTGCAGTCAGTTGATTAAAAAAAAAAAAACATTAAAGAGAGGAACATTTTAATTCTCATATTATGCAAATAAAATACAAATTAAAATAAATCAGACACAAATTAATAAAACTTCATCCAAATGTAAATATTCCTAGGATGTAGCTTCAAGCTTGACAGATCTGATCTATGAAATATGTATTTTTTTTTCTCTACAGTGAGTGAAAATGAGCTGGTGTAATATTTACATACTTTAAGCTCAGCATGGCCCCATTTTCAAACTTGACATTTATTCTCTAAATTACTGCTGCCGAGTTAATAAGAGTTTCTCACCCTCCTCTTCAGGTACACAAGTCACATTTTATTAGAGACGACCCAGTTCACTCTGACCCACAGATTTCCAGACATAAAAATAGACAGACTTTATGAAATATGTGTTGTCAGAACCTCTCTCTGTACAGTTCCCAGGTCAGTGCTCCGCAGAGAACACTTTCAAGCTGGCTGCTGTCTTCCTGTCATCCGAGTTCTCTGGCTGAACTGTTAATGAACTGCAGGTGCAGTGAACGTGTGGAGGACAGAGTTTAAGAGAGGAGTGTTTGGAGAGAGCAGCAGTGCTATAACTGAATGCTGAAAAAAGTCTTTACTGTCACTTTAGGTCAATTTAATGCATCCTTGCTGAATAAAACTATTCATTTCTTAAAAAAATATCTTGACCCCAAACTTTTGAACAGTAGTGTAAATATATATATTACATTAATCTACGCTGCCAGCACAGGACAGAAGGCAGTATTTTTCAGAGCCATTCAAATCATACACACAGTGTTAGCCAAGTACACAGATCAAGCCTCTCTCATTCACTCAAACTTACACATTTAAAAAAATCTAAAAAGCTCACAAACACAAGTCACGAGTAATTGAGTTATTAAGCCGAGCACTTTCTGAGATTTACTAAAGCAATAAGCCACAAAGTTAAAAGGTCTTGTCTGGCACATCACGCTGAATGGGTGCACCATCAGTCTTGTCACTCATTGCTTTTAAGAAACACCAGCAAGACCATCAATAACAGTAACGATAAAGGATTTATAACTATACATCTCAACCAAGTGATAGAGAATTAATCTCAATCAAAAACCAGCTCATTATAAAAACCCAAATTACATGAGATGTAGAAATCATCATTATGATGTAGCTAATCAGATCACAATGTGTTGTATGACCTTAACATTATAAAACAACGTTTTGAGGCGTTAACATGACCTTACATGATGTCATATTATTAAAAATAATTGTTTTATGACTGTGCATGTAAATGCACCCAATGTTTAAACAAAAAAAAATCTAATCTCATGTCCTTTCCTTTGCGACTTACACCAGTCTGCTGACCTTCAAGAAACAAGCAGACACTTCTTAATTAATAAAATATCTGCATTTCAAGCACAAGTCTATTCTGATTAAGCTATAAAGTTGCAATGCCGGCAAACTGGAGAAGAATGCAAATCGAAGAGATAGTTGGGAGCTTATTATTATCACTGTATCTTGCTAATACGGGTGCGAGAGGGGCTGTGTTTGCCCCAACACAAACTGCCGGAGCAGATGGCGTGAAGCGCAAAGCTGCTTACTGGCAGAGAGCCGAGGTGCAGCCACGCGAGGCTCAGAGCTGGACTCGGCCATGCTAAACTGCTGGAACTGGGGATAAATGACACTCAGAAGCGCCATAACATCTGAATGGGCTTTATCTACTCAATCGGTCATGGTCCTCATGTTGTTTTTGGCAATCACATACATGATGTTATGTATTAACACCAACCACAAATGCAAAAAATATCCAGACGCACTGAGCTGTTTATTCAAGGCATCAGACGGTATGCATTTATATGAATTGTCCTGAAGTCCTGAAGGAGTTGCGGTGGAGTCTGATGTCCACTGACAGGTTAAACCAACTGACTCTTCCTTTTGTGGGGGGGAAATAATGCTGACTGAGGAATATCTTGCTGGTCCAGTCTCTAAATTTCCTTTGCAACAAAGTTTCTAGAAGCTCTTCTTGACAGCCATAATAACTTATAAAGTAGGAAAAATAGTCAAAATAGTTGTCCAGTATAAAATCACATCTGTTTAAATGGATAAGTAACCACTGACAGCATGGGGTTTTAATAAAAGTGTGTTGTCTATGGCAGTATAAATGCATTTTTAAAAAAACAGGAGAAACAACTCCTGTGGTATAAACAAGGTAGAACAACTTCATACATCCAAAACTGACTGGGTTCAGTCAGTCTATCCATGAACAGGGGAACAAAAATGTGTACATACGATCTGTAGTTTTCACAAAAGACCTGGGCTATGTAATTCGGTGAACTTCTGCTGACAAATAAATGGAGACATCCTGATCATGTCTATTCATCACCTTTACTTATATAGCGACTTCTATGACAGCGTTTGTTTTCAAGCAGCTTTACAGTATTAAACAGAGAAGTAATGGAATCAGCAATGACAACAAATCTTTCTTCTGCTTAAAGCAGCTCAAATAAACACAATCTTGGTGCAGGTAACAAGTAATACACATTCCTTATTCACTTTATACTACAGATGTCACAACAACACAAAGCTGGTTGAAAATCATTACCACTTAATTAATTACCAAAATCTATTTTAAGGAGCTCCAAGAAAAAAACATTTATTTTCTTTACATCTTAGTATTTTTTGAATCCATATTATGTATGTCAATGGGATCTTTGGAAATTTTCACTATTCAAAGACACACTAAACTCACTATATTCAGTGGAAAGGAAAAATGCATTTGACAAAAACCAGTGCAGAGAGGAACCTGTGACGTGCCCTGCTGTGCTGATTTAACATAGCATTATGGGAGCCTTTGCAAATCGAAATGGTGCAGTAAGTGTGCATCGGCCATTCGCTCACAGCAGCTGCTAGATGACAAGCACAAGCAGCGACATGCTGTAGCACGCAGCAGGGATGCCATGTTTGGTGCCAGAAAGAAGCAGGCAGATTAGATAAGACCAGTGCAGACATGAGAACAGTGGGTACAGGTCACAGACACAGGATAAACAAGTCTGGGTAAACCACTTTACAGCATGTTGAGCAGGTGAATATTTCATTGAAGTGTCGTTCTGTGCAAGAGTGCTGAACGATCATAAATAATGATGGACAGAGGAGATGTCCTCTGCAGCAGAGCATGACAGGGGGAGATGTGCTGGCAGGCAGAAATATGAGCTGAGGAAGGAAAGTAGAGTCAAAACAGGAAAAGAAGCACAGAGAGAGATGTGACGCAGGAAGATGAGAAAAGAGAAGTACAGAAGAGGATATAGTGGAGGATGAGAGTATCGGTCAGACAGCGGGGAGGCTGGCAGGGGAAGAAGGCTGGTGTTTTGTGACATCTAGGATCTGTTACAGTGAGCAAGAGATGATGGCGTAGGTGTAGGGTTTCTCCTGTGGAAAATAACTCCTCAGACGGCATGTGTGCGTGGGTACCTGCAGCTCAGGCTTGCATGTCGGTCAAACATGGCCACACTGCACAGAGGATGTTCAGCATTGTACTTAAGAAAAAATAATATAATAATAATAACATATATAAGGTAAAGAAAAACGTACTGACAATATTTGCAATTGTGCAATCACTGCAATGACAATCGTGCAACATCATCTTCATTAAAAATCGACTTTTTCCCCTTCAGTTTGAATGGCCATGCCACTGCTGCCCAAGGCTACTCCTTGTCATTTCAAAAGCATCGAGTAAGAACAGCATGTGTTATACATTAGGTGTGTGTACATGAATTAGTGCATGTACTGTCTCGATATGAGTTACTAAGGTCAATGCATAAAACAAATGGACAAATGGAACGACCTCACTGCTGTAACAAACAATGTGGCAGTTTAATGAAGAATGTCAAATGCTTGCTTAGGTCTTGATTAATGTTCACAAAACCCACTCAAAACAAAAACCATAAACACCAAGCAAAGCCAACTCGTCTAGTGTTTCAAAGAAAGAAGTAAATATGGGAACTAGAGGTAGTAAAACAGAGAACAAGTGATAAGAGGAACTTGCATTCCAGAAAATAGTTTTTCTGTCAGGCATGGGAGTGTGTTCATCTAAACTGCTTAAAGGGGTCATATGATGCCACGCCCCCCTAAAATGGCTCATTCAAACACGCCCCCCCGCCCCCATGTCTATGTCACTGTGTGAAAATATTTGCGTGATGTCGCCCAAATGTTTAGTAACCGCAGTTAGTGTTAGGGATATGCTGTGTGAGCTGTGTGACCAAATACAAAAAATAATGATCTTTTAAAAAATCATCATATGACCCATTTACTAAAATAATAGTGGCATTAAGTGGATTTTAGGTAAATGTTGTAACAGTAGTTTTAATAATTCTAACAAACTGAGCATTACCAGAAAATTTTAGAATTACAACAATTAGTTGATAAATTGCATCAAATGTGCTTGAGTTTTTCAAAAACGTTCTCGTATGTGGCTTCAGAATACTGAATTTTAATATAAATAAAATGATTTACAATTATTTAATAACTGGATATGAAACAGATTTGTATTCAAAAGTGTCCAATGTCTTGTGCTTTTATTAATGAAACTCTGTCATAATTAACACAAGAACTCACTCACATAGACCCGCACTTTATGACAGAATTAGCTGATATTTAACCGTGAGTGATAAAGGGCTTGACTGATTGTGTTCACAGACGGAGCAGTAGAGATTTCATTAGAGTGTGATGTAAATCTAGATGATGAAGACGCTGACATCATTCCAACACTTGAGTTTCAACTGCTGTAGACTGAAAATCATCTTCTAAATCGCTTACCATCTAGGAAAGGCGAAGGAGGAGAAAAAATGGTGATTGAATAAAAACCCACTCGAACTGCTAATTCAAAAAGGAAATGTAACAAAAAGAAAAGGAAATCTGCATCTCAGAAGCTAATTTTACAAAGATCACAGCCACTGGAGCCACAATGGAGACCGGAAGATCAGTGGTAGCTGGATGCAGACGGTGTAAAGGAGGTCTTCAGAAAGAAGTGATACTGCTCGGCTCTCCAAAACACATTCAGGAAGCCTTGGAGGAGTGCAGCTGCACGATAGAGTAACCAGTGCACTGTACGCATCTGCTCTGTGAACAATAGCATTGGCCCAGGGTTTGTCAAAGTCAAAAAAAAATTAATTGACATGCAGAAAAACGTAACCAAGGTCCAAGGTCTTATATGCAATTATAATAAATAAATGTTAACAATCTGTTCACAACGCATGGTGTACTCAGATGGTTCACTCTCATACTGAACTGCTACAGTGTGTAAAAAAGAAAAGAAAAAGAAAGGGGATTGATATTCCAAGCCCTTAATGCTCAGCCGTAACACATCAGAATACAATGTCGTCAGTCTGGATACAAGCAGCTGAGGTCACCCACATGTGTGAGAAAGGCCTTTAGAGACAGGCATGCTGAGTTATAACAGGTGAGTTATGTGCATCATACAACCCTGCCAGTCCAGCTCCTCAGTCCAGAATCCCCATCCAGCCCAGGAATGTGATTTAAAGAACGTCCCTCCATGCACTTACAAAGGGAATTCATCACAAAAGGAGGTCAGTACTGTAAATGTCATGTGTTTTACAGCATGCTTGTCCATGGCCCAGTGAGTGGATATAATAGCTTTCAGTGAAGTGGAGAAATAAGAGGGCTGTGAGGGGAAACTCACATAAACTCACATACCACCCACACTCTTCCTGCAAAAAACACACAACGGAGAACTGAGGCGCTGTGGTGACTGCTTTTGCTGACTGCTCGATTTATGCTGCTGGTACAAAGAGTCAGAGACTGAGCAGCTCTGTTCCAAGTTACGGCTTGCCGCGCGAAAGATGGTGCTGACGCTGATACCGGTGTTTGAGCCACATTAAGCGTGGTTTTCTATGGGGAAGAAAACATTTATAATGCAATTCAGCTCATATGCATCATCTGCTAGTATGTATCCAGAATATATTTGTTATAATTTCTATAGAATATTATACTTTATTCTTATTTTCTTTTTATTCTTTTAATTCTATATTCTTCATTAAGCCATGTTTTCTATATGGAAGGGAAATGCTTCTGTTCTGCTGAGAATGTAAATGTTTTTTCACTCATTCTGATATTTTTCCACCACCATGTCCCATTAGATGCTCCGTATGAACCGAACCAAACCAACCAGCCGCAAAGTAAAAAACAACAGTACAAACCTGAGGCAAAAAGTTTTAGCAAATCAGACAAAAAGACAAAGGTACAAGACTTGTGTAAATGATCACATCATCAAATCAGACAAAAAGACAAAGGTACAAGACTTGTGTAAATGTCTTGAGCTTATCACACTTAATCTTGGATTGCCTTTCCATGAAATTATAAAATGTAACTTTGAAACAGCCATCAGAAACAAATCTACAGTACAGTATGATGCCTGAAAAGCAAGATCATGAAGGTAAAGCAGAATGAGTGTTTCTAGACCACTACCGCTTACAGCAGACATCTTTAATGCTTGGCAGCTGACGCCGGGAATGCAACAAGTCACATGCCTTAATTTCAAGTATGCACACACACACAAATTTAGACACTCTTCGAATAGTGGACAAAAGATTAGCTCATGTCCGTGGCAGTCAGAAGAACAATACAGGAAAGCTCCCTCAAAGGAAGAAAAAAAATCTAAAATCAAGAGTTACTTCAGAGAAGAGAGCAAACATTTGGGAAATGAAGCCTAAGTGAATTTCATTAGCATATTTTCAGCAGAATAAAGCAGCTCATTTCACTTCTCCTCCCCTCAGTCTCTTATCGCCAGACTGTTGAGCGCAGGCACTCACAGCACACACACACACACACACACACACAGATATCACATGCATCATGGGACAGGTGCTCCATTCAAACATGTGCATCAGCTCTTTACTCTCCTAATGGCATGAAAACAAACAGAAGAGCATTGAAAAACTGCACCACTCCAACAGTTGTTATAGTCAAAAGAAGGCCACCTACGGTACCACAGTTTGAGATAGATTACATGGTGTCAGATCAAAAGTCACTGGTACAAAGGATTGGTCTTATTTCTTGTCTTTCTGGACAAATGGAATTGATATTTACATGTTTACTGAATATGCACCAGTGTAAGACCACCACAGATTTGACAGTTCTCTCAACCTCCAAAAAAAATAAAATAAATAAAAATAACCTTAAAATAAACTGAATCTTAACCCCGGATATATTTAGCATAATGTTTGTTCAAATGTTGATTGCAGCTGTCACCCTTATCGAGATATTTGTTCTTAGACTAATGAGTATTGTTCTGAATGCATTAAATAAACAATTAAATAAATTACAGTTCAAAAGTTCAGAAGTCTCTTATGCCATGGCTGCATTTAATCAAAAACACAGTAAAACGGTTACATTTGAAAATACTTTTGCAATTTAAAATAATGGCTTCTATTTCGGAGGACGACAAATCTTGCAGTTCACCTAAATCTCTCTGCGAGTTTTAAGTGGGCAAAATGTGTTTGCAGGGGCTTTGTCAAGCATCCTGACCGGCTAAGCCATAAGCTTATGCAAAGACTTTAATAACCCACAGTCTGATTTAAAAATCAAACAATATACTGTTATGCAGTCTCAAAGAGATATTTTCTCAAGATAGGAGTTGCACGTTTTTTTTTTTTAAAGTTTAAAAAGTAAATATTAAAGATTTCTATAGAAATCTACAGAATCTATTCTCAACATTTAGCCTGACTGTGAACGATTCCTCCTCCAAGGTAAAGTGGCGTTTTCCTCGTCTATTTGTTCTGCTCTGTTCTGACGTCTCCCTTCATTGGTGGTTTAAGAAAAAACAATACGTTGGCAGCATCACAGGAAGAGGCAATTGTTCAAAGACGTGCTCGCCCCCGCTAACTTCCACTGCTGAGATTCGAGCAATAATAAACCGCCAAACCACATAGGTACAGAGCAATAACCAAACACCTGTTTAGTTCACAGTGTGGGGGAAGGCCTGCCCTGTCTGACAGTGCAACCTACAGATGGAGGGCAAGACCTGATCGCAGGTCAGACGAAGCTTTGTAAACTAAACTGTACTGCCTCAAGAGCATCTTGGTTTTCAGCAGAAAATCTAAAAACCTGTGAGGTGAGCAAAGTCAAAGTGATGTGAAATCAGAGTGACCAGTTTCTAAACTAGAGAAAGCCAAAGCAGAGGAGGAAGTCATGGTGTTTGAGCTCTAGAGCACAGGGAGACAGGGAGACGAGAGCAGGGGACAGCAGACAGACAGGCAGATGAATGCTCCGGGTGCTCCCCGGGGGTCCGTGGCAGAGCAGACAGCAACCTTAGCTTCCATTAGAGCTGCGTCACTCTAATCACCTTTCCTCCCAGACTGTGCTAATGATTTCCTGTCTGCACTGGCCAATACACACACATACAGTACAACTACACACACTGTAGAAGAATTTACCACAGCAAATAAATGAAGAGGATACATACAGTATGCTAGGATGGTGAACATTTTCAAACTTAATTTCCACAGACAACAAGAAGCGGAAGGGCACTAGAAGAAATGCTCAGTTTGTATTGAATGTTCCCAGCCATGAAAAAATAAAGCTAGTTTCAAAATTACTGGCATATCTGCATACAATTTAGATAAAAATATAACCACCGTGTTGCAAATGAATATGATCAAACACACAGTTGATTTTTTTTTTTTTTGCATCTCTAAAGAATTTTTTTTTAAAACATGTAGGGCTGGGATAAACAATTATTTTTTAAACGATTAATCTAGCGATTCATTTTTTCAGACCAATTCGGTTTCGATTATCTCCCCATTAATTGACTACTAACAATTTATACATGTTGATTTACATATCTGAATGAAAAAAACATGAATTCCTTAACATTGCAATATATGTTTATTGCTCTTAAAATTACAAAATAAAAGACTGACTAAGAATGCATTACTTTGTATAGAGATTTAAGCTTTATGCGAATACAGAGAGTGCTTTTCCAAAAAAATAAATAAATACAAATTAACAGTGGGAGCCAGCAGCCTGTCATGGAGAAAAAAAAAATCTCTGAATGCTCCACGTGAAACTTTGGCGTTCCGCCCTTTTTCTGTCGTGTCTAATGATTTTGGTTAATATGCACGAGAGAGGGAGAGAGAGAGAGAGAGAGAGAGAGCAAGACCGTGCTCGTGTTGTTTGATAGACCTTTTTCTATCATGTTTAATGATTTTGATTATGCATAAGGGAGAGAGAGAGCAAGAAGCGCTTGTGTTGTTTGAAGACTGTGAGTGCGCGCGCAGCTGTGGCTCTCTCTCGTATGCGACGATCACTCACCGATCAAATAAGGCTTTGACAACCGCCCAAAAAAAAAAAAGATCAATGCAGAAAAACAGGTCAACGAATTGATACGCATATTTTGCGTCGACGTATTTTTTGCCTTGACGTCATCGATGACCTCACCGCGTTGTCCCAGCCCTAAAAACATGCTATAAATATATAAAGCATAATGTGTGTAACACACACTTCTCATCAAGTCATACTGTTACATCTCAACAAGGGCATTGTAAAAAAGGATAGATGTCTTCACAGTGGTTTTATATCTCCAGAAAGTTTATGTTTTTCCAGTCATGGGTGTGTCAGGCACAATCTGAATGAATGAAAAGTTGCACTATTTTATTAATAAATTATCTGGAACTGTAATTTGTGTGTGCATTCATTCTTTTCATTTATTGATTTTTTTTGTCCTACACATGAACCCAATTTGGGTTTTGGATGTGAACACTTGAGTATATATATATTTTTTCTTTGCATTCAAAAACAATTATCCATCAGTCCTGATCCACATAAGCTCAAAACCAACATGTGCATACGGCTCTATATGTGATGATGTTGTCTCTCTCTTTTTCCTCTGCTTCCTGGTCCTCCAGCTCTTTATAGAGCAGGTACCTGTGCCAGCTGGCCACACCGCCCTGTTGGCCACAGCTGCCACAGCTAATCAGAAAGCACTGCTGCCAGGGCAAAGCTTGATGGAGCAGGTGTGGAGAGATCTGTTGTCCTTGTGGCTAGGAGACCCGGGCTGCCCAATGCAATGCCTGCTGTGCCTCTCTCCGCAGTGGCCATAGCACATAAGATCATTACAGCCTCCAGCTGGCATCAACAACCTCAGTGGCAGGGTGTAGATTAAACACTGACGCCCAACTGGTATGGACTGGTTCAACAATACAAATCAGTAAAGCAAATGGAGAAAAGCTGTGGATTAGGTTTAAAGGTGTTCTGAAGTGAGCTCTCCCAAGAAGACAAAAAATATATATCTATATAAATCTTTTGAGTGAATATAATCTACATGAGAAAGAATGAAACTAACGTCTTCTATTTGCCCTTTTACATAGAGGAAGTGTCATGGCAGGCGCTGTGGGTGATGAGCAGTAAGTCTGTCCAGGTTTCTGTGCCAGCGTGACAGATTTAAAGGGAACAGGAATCGGGAGAAAGAGATAAAGAGAGAGAGCCCACTCCACTGACAATCAGAGACAGGTAATCTGTCTCAACCCTTTCAATGTAATCAGACTCAAACGTTCAATTCTCGATCTCCTGCGGCACTTAGCAAGAGAAACCGAGTATTGGATTAAAAAAGACATCATGATACTGAGGAACTAGCAGAATTCTCACTCAATTCAGGGTTTAAAAAAAGTCTAAAAGCTTCTGAAGAACATTATATACCACCATAATCAAAATAATATACTTTACACTAGAGGTGTCGCAATATACCAGTACAATGACCATGAATGAAATGACTGACTCTATGATAATATCGTAAATCATACATCACCAGTAATTATGCAGTGTGTAGCTCCTATTGCCACACAAAAGATGAGTGAGTTTTTTTTTTATTCTGCAAGAAGGATGGAGTGTCAAACACTTCAGTCTGTAAAGTCCTGATCAATAGTGAGGTTTTTTTAACATTACATTTACATTTAGTCATTTAGCAGAAAATTTTATGCAAAGCAACTTACAAGTGAGGACAATGGAAGCAATTAAATAAAATAAAAAAGAGCAATGATATTCAAGGGATATGACAAGTCTCAGTTAGCTTAACGCTGTACACATAGCAAGGTTTTAAAAAATTATTATTATATAATAAAAAAAAAACAGATAGAATATAGCAAGCTAGTGTTAGAGGCCTTATTTTTTTTTGTTAATTGTATAATAAATAAATAGAAAACAAATATTAAACTTTACTTTTTTTTATTGTGACCTTATTCATGTCAAAAAGCAACAAAAAAAACTGTAGTTGTTTTTTGTAGGATTATAATTGTGTTACAGTAAAATGAATAAGATCACAAACTAGCCTGTACCAACCTGATGGTAAAGTCGTTAGACTTTACAGCTTCATTAACCCAGGACTATTAGAGGTCACGGCTGGGTGAGAACCAAAGGCTGGAAGTGCTTCAGCTCACCGGGAGGCTGATTGACCACTCGATGACATCTAATCACACTTCAAACTCTCATGCCTTGTTACTAAGAGAGAAAATTACAACTTATTACTCTTAATACTGCACTGTGGCCACGCCAGTTCTTTATTCCTATACAATACTTCATCAGTTATCCAACTGCCTCTTTTACATCAGGGCATGAGGTCAGGCAAGTTTGTGTTTCTGTATTTTTGCAGTGTAAATGTAGAAGAACAGAAGCATAAAAAATACAATCACACAGAATCTAAAAAGTAAAAATAAAGAATAAGTATATGCCGTCCAAATATAACAAATAGCATATATGCATGTGTGTGTGTGACCTGCATGGCCATGACACAACCACGCAGTCTGTATTACCTCATAAAGCCTCCCCCAAAGAATATTTATGAGACACAGGGCTCCATTTCAAGCCTTGCCATCCGTCTGCTCACTGCCCTGCTGACACCCTAATCACATTTCCAGGCCTCTACCACCTTACCACTCTTCACTGCAAACCTGTTTCCTTTCTTCTTTGGAAGAAGGCCAGAGGAACAGCGTTCCATCCTGTGCGGAGGCCTGCGCTTCAAACACACTCAGTGTGTGTTTTTGGTTCGCTTATAGGCACAAGCTAGAGGTTTGACTCAGCACTTTTACCGCACACGTTCACCGTTTTTACTGCTATCCTGTATTAATCTGTAACCTTACAAATCCCATTACATCTGTCTTCCTGTTGTACGCAAGTGTGTGTGTGTGTGTGTGTGCGTGTGCGTGTGAATGACACTGGCTGCTTCCCAAAATCTAGTAAACTGTCGACCTTTTTGATGCAATCACAGGTTTATAAAAAAAAAAGCTGTCTAGATCAGAAGCTCACTAGGTTTTGAAATGTAGCTGACACTGTCCGATCTTCTAGAGAGCTAAAATTAGGAAGGCACCGATCAAATCAGTGATGCAGTAAGTGTGACGGCTACAAGAGAGTCATGATGCCCCTCCGGTCATTCTCTGCTCCCAGAAGACTTATGAACAATATTCCTCGATGTGTATTCATGATAGACCTAGATTATACTCCACTGGATTTATAACAAGACACTTTCTCTACAAGGAATGTATTTGTCTCATTCTATGGTCCTGTCTGGTTAGAGGGTAACACATACCTGTTGAAGCAAAACAGTATATTTTAAACTACATATAGTAGAAATTTCTATTACAGTTACACTAACAGTAAAGATTTTAAAATGTATTTATTATTAATACAGTAATGGCAAGAAATATTAATACATCTTAAAACCAAAATGTTTTGTAGTTTAATAACTTTTAAAATGTAACAGATGCCAAAGCTGAATTTCCAGCTTCATTTCTCCAGTCTTCAGTGGCTCGTTATCATTAAGAAATAATTCTAAGATGCTGATTTGGTGCTCAAGAAACATTTTTATTATTATCAAGGTTGAAAACAGCCATGCTGCCTAGTATTTCTGAGGAAACGGTGATACTTTTCCAGGAATCCATTTACAGCATTACTGTACATTTTGATCAAATGAATGTGTTCTTGCTGAATAAATGTATTTTTATTCTATTTTTATTCAGAAGAAAAACTGAATGTAATAAATATTTTTAGATATTATATATATCCTTTTATTCAGTTGTCAAATATTAAGTATATAAAATACTTGTGTATGTGTGCAACACACATCAGGGGGGCGAAAAAAGAAAACATTCCAAACACATGTCTGATATGATTCCCACATGACTGATGGCAGAGCAATCTGAAGGTCTAAAGAGGCACACAGTGCCATATCAAACACTCTTTAGGCAGAGTGAAATACAAGCAAATGTTGACAGAGTGACATGGCTTAGGTCGAAAAGCCATGCATGAACTCCCTGCTGACAACACTGATCGACTATCTGTGACCTATTGATTTAATTGTGCCCTAACTTTGCCAAGCAGGGTGTCCCGAGGCACTTCATCACCGTACACAAAGAGCTTGACAGCATGCTAACATCCTCCGAACATTATGAACTGAAATGCAAATGTAGAAAAGGCCAATTGTGACAAAGTCTCATTCACTAACATCTATTCAACCTCAGTGGTGTTCCAGTGTGTATCATTAAGGCCCCACTGTAATGACCTCTACCACAGTGTCACTTTAATGTGTGTCTCAACCAGTACTTGAATTCACAAAGAAATGCTAGTAGAAAATGTTTTTTAATGCTTTCAAAATGCATTTGAAATTACTAATTTGCTAGTTTACTTCCATAGCATCTTCCCACCAGCAACTGTTGAATTTCCTTCCAAATATCTTCAACCAAAGAAGGTTTGGAAGATCTTGAGAGTGACTAAATGACAACAAAATGTTCATTTTTGAGTGAAGAAATTTGCCTCTCTGAACCCTTGTCCTCACAAAGGGCCCCCTAAAACATTGGCACTGTGCATTAGTGAGCCACACGGGGCCCTGGGAGGGTAAGTGTACACACAAATCCTCCACAAGGGTCTTCTGAATTCCAGTCAGCCACTGAGACATGAAAAGCTGGCTGGCGCATATTCTATAATTATTCAATTAAGCAAAAAGAATTAATCCCTATGTGTTTGAAACTCACTGTTTTTGCAAATGGCTGTCGCCACGCATCGGATCAAGCAGTGCTGGCGGCAGAAGAGCCTTGTTATTTCCTGTGGTTCTGCTCTGTGCATGGCTGGGCATCAATGACCTGAGCAAACAGCATTAGTGTAGCAGAGAATACTGCACTCAGACACAGGAAACATCCCTTCAAGACAAACATATTCCACTCCGCACATTAATCCTCTAAAAAGCACGGGAAAAAATATAGACTTAAGATGGTTCTTGTGTTTTTGCATTGCCAAAGTTTTAATTACATGTTTCTGCAAAGCAAATGGCATGCAATGTCATTATGAATGAACCAAAATGTTCTTTAGAAAAGTGGCACTTGAGCACACAAAACAAACAGCCATAATGCTAAGGTCTTATGGGCGGTTGTCAGGGCATTTTCTGAGCGGTTGCTTAATAGAAACAATCCCAAACTAAATCTTAATTATATTGTGATCTTTAGTTTTTTATGATAAAATGCATTTATAACAATGTTTGTGTTCATACAATGGAAGCCAAAGGGGTCTAAAAAACAGCAGACAGACAGTTGTTGGCCAAAAGCAAGCTGTCATTGGGAGTATTTGTTCAGGTTTTGTGGTGTTCCATGTTGCCGGCACTATAGTTGGACCGCATCACCTACTTTTTGAAACATGTTGAATCGCCATTGGGCAGTCGGTGAGATGGATCACTCTGATTGGCTGTTCAACTTAGTGAACCAGCACAAGAAGAAAAACGAAAGTGATGAAAGCAAGCAAATGTCACTGTCAAGAGTGCACACAGAGGCTAATTATACATCTCCATCTTACCTGAACATTCCAATATGTGTATATTTTCTTAATGACATGGTATGACTTCTGAAATGAAGAACATGATCACTATGATTCATATTCAAGCAAATGAACATTGCATTGTTTGTATATCCACAGTCCTATTTCTGGATCTCTTTTTGAAGGACGAATAGAGACTTCTGTCATTTCTTTTGGTAACTATTTCCTCACAGGTGAAAAACAAATGTTTGCTAGTTGGCCGTTCGCTGTAGTCCTCACAGTGTAAACAAGGCCACATTTTTAGCACAGACAGAGCAAAGAAAGGAGAAAACAGTCTGCTTTCAGTGCTGCAAGTTCTTTGGTTTGTCACAGGCTTAAAATTGGACCCCATTGATTTTTATTGTATGTGCTACAGAAACACAAAGAGACATCTTCTTGAGTTCCACTGATGAAAATGAATTTTCAATCCCTTTAAGCAACAGCAAAAACAATTGTTTTAAAAAGAAAATGTAAGTGTATTTTATCTGTTATGTATTCATCTGAAACATGAAATCCCAAAGCTTGAAAACCCTGCGTAAGCCGGCCTAATTAACCAGAGCAGGGTGGGGAGGTCAAAGTCTGTTTACAGCACCGGCCCAGAGGCTTGTCTGTGAGAACTGTCGCGCACACACACACGACTTCTCATTAGAATTACAAAGTAATCTCTGCCAGGCGGGTTAGGAGAGCCTTCAGATCAATTGTCAATGAAATATTTATTTGGCTTCTTCAAGTCACCAAAGGCGGGTTAACAGCTAAGTGAAAATTTGCCAAAAAAAAAATTGGTGCATTGCATGATGTATCATTTGACATGATGGCATAAAATACAAGTTGGATAAGGTGTGAGAGTTAATAAACACAGATGATACATTTTCATGGCCAGACCGTGATGTCGTCATTTGAATTTGTGCTGACTCACTGGTTAACCTCCTTAGCATCCATGCTAACTGTCCAGCAGCATTAAATTAATTAACGTTCCCTAGAAAAAACTAACTTCATTTTTGCTATCCCTTTAAAGTGCTATTGCATAAAGAATCTGGCAGTGGAATGAGTTTGTGTTGAATGTGTCGTATCTCAGAAGTGAGAGACCAATCCAAATCGTGACTTTCCTCATGAGTAGACCCAGATGGAATCTTTTTTGCATTTTCTGAGCTGATTTAGAGAGAAAAATCTGCATAATTCTGTGGAATGGATTTAGAAATATTGCAAAATGTGCCAAACGGTGTTCAGAGTCTTAATGGTAGCTGAAAGCATATCATTAAATTAGTCAAAATATTTCATTCACAAACATACACGGAACTGGGGATCTGTACAATTGAATGAATAACAGTAGTTTAGTTGAGCACAGTGCTGTTAGCACAGATGCTCTGAGAGGAACTCATGAGGAACAGGAGGTGAGACAACTGCAGGCACCTTTCTTTCTTTTGTGCTCTCCTCCTTTTCTTAGACAAGCATCCAGAGCACCTCTCTCCGATAAAGCCTTCAAGGTCTGCTCAAAAAGACATAACACTCAACCGAAAGACAAGAGGCTATTCCATTTAATGGAAGTCAATGAAGGAAATGCTTCAGTAAACTGTGCTTCAGTTAACCAGTCCAGAAACAGCTCATGTCTTCATAAACTGACTGCTCAGCTGCTAATCTTCTATGTATATTTACCATGATAAAACCCTTTTGGAGAAAGCTATATTTGGACTTTGTCTCAACTAGTTCACTTGTAAGGGAAATGTGAAACTCTAAAAGCACCTCAATGACCGATATAAATTATATAAATGATAAATAAGGTCTAACATATATATGCCTATAATCTATTAATCTGTCTAATAATGTCTAAAATAATAATTACGTCTACTAAGCTTTAATGTATGAAATATAACATTAACAGACTATCCAAATTTTTATAAAACAATAGGCCTATACCTCTAGAAGCACGGATGTGTGTCACTTTAAAGGAATGGTTCACCACAAAAAAAACTGAATTGTCATAATTTACCCAGGTTTTTCTAAACCTACATAAAGTTCTTTCTTCTGTTGAACACAAAAGGAGATCATTTAAAGAATGAGGGTAACTAAACAGCTTCTGGCCCTCAGTAACTTCAGAGTAAAATCAAGAGTCACTGGGAACCAGAAACCTTTTGGTTACCCACATTCTTCAAAGTATCTTCTTTTATGTTTAACAGAAGAAAGAAATTATTACAGGTTTGTAACAAAAATGCAATCACATGCAAATGACACTTCTTATGAAGCCGATATCATTAGAATTGCGATAAGTATTATAAACAGTGCAAAATACGTATTTGTTGATTCAACTATGTGTTGGCCTTTGTAAAATAAGGAGCATATCGCATAATTTTACTTTTAAAGGGGGTCATAAGATGTGATTTAAAATATATATATATCTTTGGAGTGTTAGAAGCTCTTGGTGCATAAAGAAGATCTGTAAAGTTGCAAAGACTAAAGTATCAAAACCAAAGAGATATTCTTTATAAAAGTTAAGACTTGACCACGCCCCACTAAAACGGCTCATTTAAACACGCCCCCATGTCTACGTCACTGTGTGGGAAGATTTTCAAAACGCCGGCAAAATGTTCACGCAAAGAAAGAAGGCATGCCTTTTATTCTCGCTGTTGCCGCCGGCGCCATTTAGTGGAGAAGCTGTGCGTTTCATTGTGAAAGTGAAACTACTTTCTTTGTTCTTCCAAAAGAGCACCATATCCGCTTCGTCATGCCTACAGCTGAACCATGCTAGTTGCTGAGGAAATATATCAACTTCGTGCTGTGGATCGCCGAATCGGCTTTCACTGTGGACAAAGTGGATTCCATCCCGGGGTCGTCGCATGTGGTTCGCCGAACCCGCCACCCGTTTCTTGTTATAGTCGCTGGCTGCCGCTCACTCAAGCATTTTCAAGCCGTTTCTTACTCAAGCTGCTGGCCATTTCTTACTCTTTTCAGCACACGTTACACAGAGCTGTCTGTTCATTTAATTTATTTTGATAATTTAGGCCATTTAAAGCAGCACTTAAGCATTTGGGTTCTGCTCCATTGCAGATACATTTTACCATTTGGATGTAAAAAAGCGATTCCCCTATTCATAAATTAAATCTCTTTAAAATCAAGATTGTAAAAGTTCCCAATGTCCACTCCTGGTCACCATTTTATAACTTACACCTGTTATCAAAGAAAATGTATAGAACTGCAGCTCAAACTTAGACATAAACAAAAACAAAACTGTACATCAAAACAATTTATATATAAAAAAATTATAATATATATATATATATAAGGGATATATATATATATATAAGGGATGTCAACGATTAATCGATGATCGATTAATTGTCGATAAGAGATGCAATCGATTAAGGCTATCAATGGTCGGTTAACCGATTCAATGTTGGGCTGCGTGCGGCTCATGCGCACTCAACACGTGCGAGCGGCTGTGAGTGACGGTGACGATATATAAAAGCATCATCATTCATTCACAATGTACAAATTAAGCTTTTAATGTGATTTAAACTTTAAAGTACATTAAAATAGAAACAACATAAAAGTTCTTCAACATTAAATGCAATAGAAATGTAGTTACTAATCATTTCATCAGATAACTGTTTTATATTGTGCGCTTTGCAGGGCTGCGGGACACAGTGACAGGACAGGTAGTCTATTCATTCCTACGAATTATTAATGTGGCAATTGTCCATGTTTCATTAATTTTGTTCCCTAAATAACCCATGATTTAAGTGAAATAAGGGAACAAATTAATAAATCGAACGAATTCTTAATTCATGAAATCTTTAATTTCCCTTCCCATGTTTACCACAGTAAGAGATGCGAAAACAGTTATTAAAAGCGAAAGATAATAAAATAAACCTGGGAAATTAGAGGGTTAGACTATGAAGATTTAGGAAAAGAAACAATGCCTAAATATACTGAATTTGTGGAAATTCGTGACCAACCGGCAAACCAGAACAAAGCCGCGTAAATGAAGACTATGGGGTCCAAAAGCATGGTCGCGATCTAACATTTTCCAGTTAACCTATTATTCCTCTAATAAACAAAGCTTTTATACCACACTTGTCATAATCAGATCTTATCATTTCTAAATAAATAATTGCTGGATTCAAAACAGCGATTAATAGGCGCTGTGACCGACACATTCCTGGAGCATTCACTGCTGTCACTAAACGGTGACGCCGAGCATCGTTCACATGTTTCTGCATGGGCCTGACTAGGGCACAGGTTCTAAGCCCTGGGACAAAATGGGATGCTTTAAGGAAAATTTATAGCCTACTAAGTAATAGGCCCAACATAAAAATAACAATTTGTTTTCATGTTTTTTTTTTTTTTTTTTTTAAATAGGCTATGCGAAATATATCCGACTTAAATAGGCTAATTAAGATTAACGGATTTAAAACAGAAGTGTGGGCGCTCCATAAGTTCACAAAAAAAAAAAAGATGACAACGCATTCTGTTTGTTTGCTTTATTTTACAAGAGCACAAATCTTCTGTTTTTATTGTGAGTGTGCACAAATGAAAGTAAACACTTTTGCGGAAAATATATATTTTTTCAGCTGTTTCGATCGCCCCGGAGCCTGCTGCACACGTATATTCTAGCGATTCAAACTTACATCGCAGTCTGTTCATTATCAAAATAAAATGTCAACTAAACATTAAAAGGTTACACTGGTCAGTTTAAATAGACCGTAGTATACCGGTCCACTCTGCTGTTATGCGAAGGACGTTTTTGCTCAGAGGATCATCTTTTCCGTCTATATGCGAATGCGTGTTAAGTACAAGCCTAGTTTACATTATAAATAACAGTTTAACATTCAAATACATTGCGAATATGGAAACATTTCGATTTGTGCCGAATGAGACATGAGCAATAACCTCCAAATAAATCTAGCCAAAGCCGCGCTCGCTCATCCTCGTCTGCACGCATGCACTGTCACGATCTAATGCGCTCTATGCCGGATTTTTAAAAATCTGACATTTTCTAGGACAGAATCCAGCAGGATCAAATAATGTGAGCAACTGTGTTTTGGTGCAGCAGCGCCGATGTAGTTCACTTAATGTGCAGCGCAGTCACACGCGCTCCACATTTCTGATAATTTTATACAATAATGGTAGTTGAAAACATTGCAATTGTGCTTTAAAATACAACAACGAGCACCACAAAACCATTTAAAGAGGCGCGTTCAGCGTTCTCCGTGCGGGATTGGAAACTGTCAACAAAGTAAAATAACCTCAAAAGTATGGCGCGCTCTCTTCATTTTATCAAATGATCATAATCGCATCTATTCATTTTATAATCCTGCTACTAGTATTTTATTCAGACTAGGGATGTCAACGATTAATCGATGATCGATTAATTGGCGATAAGAGATGCAATCGATTAAGGCTGTCGATGGTCGGTTAACCGATTCAATGTTGGGCTGCGTGCGGCTCATGCGCACTCAACACGTGCGAGCGGCTGTGAGTGACGGTGACGATATATAAAAGCATCATCATTCATTCACAATGTACAAATTAAGCTTTTAATGTGATTTAAACTTTAAATTAAATTAAAATAGAAACAACATAAAAGTTATTCAACATTAAATGCAATAGAAATGTAGTTACTAATCATTTCATCAGATAACTGTTTTATATCGTGCGCTTTGCAGGGCTGCGGGACACAGTGACAGGACAGGTAGTCTATTCATTCCTACAACTTGTTAATTCATTCCTACGAATTATTAATGTGGCAATTGTCCATGTTTCATTAATTTTGTTACCTAAATAACCCATGATTTAAGTGAAATAAGGGAACAAATTAATAAATCGAACGACTTCTTAATTCATGAAATCTTTAATTTCCCTTCCCATGTTTACCACAGTAAGAGATGCGAAAACAGTTATTAAAAGCGAAAGATAATAAAATAAACCTGGGAAATTAGGGGGTTAGACTATGAATATTTAGGAAAAGAAACAATGCTTAAATATACTGAATTTGTGGAAATTCGTGACCAACCGGCAAACCAGAACAAAGCCGCGTAAATGAAGACTATGGGGTCCAAAAGCATGGTTGCGCTCTAACATTTTCCAGTTAACCTATTATTCCTCTAATAAACAAACCTTTTATACCACACTTGTCATAATCAGATCTTATCATTTCTAAATAAATAATTGCTGGATTCAAAACAGCGATTAATAGGCGCTGTGACCGACACATTCCTGGAGCATTCACTGCTGTCACTAAACGGTGACGCCGAGCATCGTTCACATGTTTCTGCATGGACCTGACTAGGGCACAGGTTCTAAGCCCTGGGACAAAATGGGATGCTTTAAGGAAAATTTATAGCCTACTAAGTAATAGGCCCAACATAAAAATAACAATTTGTTTTCATGTTTTTTTTTTTTTTTTTTTAAATAGGCAATGCGAAATATAGCTATCCGACTTAAATAGGCTAATTAAGATTAACGGATTTAAAACAGAAGTGTGGGCGCTCCATAAGTTCACAAAAAAAAAAAAAAGGATGACAACGCATTCTGTTTGTTTGCTTTATTTTACAAGAGCACAAATCTTCTGTTTTTATTGTGAGTGTGCACAAATGAAAGTAAACACTTCTGCGGAAGATATATATTTTTTTTTTAATGTCTCAGCTGTTTCGATCGCCCCGGAGCCTGCTGCACACGTATATTCTAGCGATTCAAACTTACATCGCAGTCTGTTCATTATCAAAATAAAATGTCAACTAAACATTAAAAGGTTACACTGGTCAGTTTAAATAGACCGTAGTATACCGGTCCACTCTGCTGTTATGCCAAGGACGTTTTTGCTCATATGAAGAGGATCATCTTTTCCGTCTATATGCGAATGCGTTTTAAGTACAAGCCTAATTTACATTATAAATAATAGTTTAACATTCAAATACATTGCGAATATGGAAACATTTCGATTTGTGCCGAATGAGACATGAGCAATAACCTCCAAATTAATCTAGCCAAAGCCGCGCTCGCTCATCCTCGTGTGCACGCATGCACTGTCACGATCTAATGCGCTGTATGCCGGATTTTTAAAAATCTGACATTTTCTAGGACATAATCCAGCAGGATCAAATTAATGTGAGCAACTGTGTTTTGGTGGAGCAGCGCCGATGTAGTTCACTTAATGTGCAGCGCAGTCACACGCGCTCCACATTTCGGATAATTTTATTTTAAATACAATAATGTCCGTTGAAAACATTGCAATTGTGCTTTAAAATACAACAACGAGCACCACAAAACCATTTAAAGATGCGCGTTCAGCGTTCTCCGTGCGGGATTGGAAACTGTCAATAAAGTAAAATGACCTCAAAAGTATGGCGCGCTCTCTTCATTTTATCAAATGATCATAATCTCATCTATTCATTTTATAATCCTGCTACTAGCATTTTATTCATACTAAAACCTCTTTAATTCAAGTGAGAATTCGCGTTTTGTGTGTGTGTGTGTGGCTTTTGCACATCCTGTCATACCGCGGACTGCGTGCCTGCAATAGACGCATTTTGC
Source organism: Carassius auratus (assembly GCF_003368295.1). Classification (NCBI taxonomy): domain Eukaryota; kingdom Metazoa; phylum Chordata; class Actinopteri; order Cypriniformes; family Cyprinidae; genus Carassius; species Carassius auratus. The sequence goes on along the minus strand of NC_039251.1, from coordinate 13,304,116 downwards.
AGTATTATGGTTAACGATTAATCGATTAATTGATCGTTAATTTAAACGACGATCGATCATGGAAATAATCGAAATTTGACATCCCTAATTCAGACTAAAACCTCTTTTTTTTTCTAAAACCTCGCGTTTTGTGTGTGTGTGTGTGGCTTTTGCACATCCTGTCATACCGCTGACTGCGTGCCTGCAATAGACGCATTTTGCAGTATTATGGTTAACGATTAATCGATTAATTGATCGTTAATTTAAACGACGATCGATCATGGAAATAATCGAAATTTGACATCCCTAATATATATATATATATATATATATATATATATATATATAAAAATGCTGCCGACTTTATTTCAGTGTACGAATTAATTGTTAACATCAAGACTAGCAATATGAGCTAGTAAAGTAAATAAAGCCAATGTTATGAAAACCAGTAACCAGTGCATCACTAATGTTCTTTCTTCTGCATTTTTGGACTCCTTAGCTCTATTTGTCTCAGTTCTTAAAACTGTGTTTCTTTAAATAAAAAGCTCTCTTATGGTCACCTATCAAGGTACACGGTTAGAATGGTACTTCTGCAATGCTAAGCGCTTTAATGGTCCAGCTCTGATTACAGTGCTGATCTTGTGAACAGAGAAACATTGTTTGTCTCAGTGCTGCTTTACGTCTACATTTCTGTGCCAGTCAAGTCACCTTTGTGTCTTTTTACAGAGAGGCAGAGAGACAGAGGACAAGTGTTGTGCTCTCTTACTGTAAGTATGCATGTCATTCAGCAATAAAACCGCATGTGAAACTAATAAAAGGACAATATACAACACGGCCACTGACGTAAGTAGCTTTCATTTCAAATTCTACTTCTAGCAATACCAGACTCTAAACAATACCACTTTATTTTTCTCTCAATGGCACAATCTAGAAAAAACTGTGATGAGCCACAGGGAGGAGAGGGAATGAGAATAAAAAAACGGTTGTTTTCATGCTCTGGTAAACTGCATCCTCTATGAAGCAATGGCTTTAGGGATTTCTTTGAAATCCTGTCCTTTAGAAATTGTCCATCTGAGAGGAGATCCCACAGCTGGATCAGTAACAGAGACTGACACACATGATAAACACAACACAAATGCACACCGTCTCTCACTGAATCTCATTTTGACTTGTAAAATCTGACCATGTACTTGCATCTGTTTCAAACAGAGATTGCCAACTGCCTTAAAATGAGCTTTTTGACTAAATATCACTGCCAGTGTAAATGCCACCTGAAGCAATGCAACTCCAGCAAACATTCAAAACAAACAAGCAACAACATGGCAACATTAAAAACCACTGCTACCACTTTTAACAAAGTAAAACTTGTACAAATTAGGGCTGGGTATTGATTCAGATGTCCCGATTCGATTCAATTTCGATTCACAAGCTCACAATTTGATTCTCGATTTTCTTATATATATTGATTACTTTCAGGGAATATTGTTTTAATACAAATGCTTATAAAAGAAAATTAAGAGCCACAGGGCTGTATTTTTTACCTTTTTTACCAAATATACCCTTTTAAAATTATAATATTGCCATATAAAATGTTCTTAACAGATGAAGGCATTAAACAATTTCATACATACTACTCAAATTAAAAACCCTTTTATTTTCTGGCAAAAAAAAAAAAATGCTGCACAACCGAGGTTTACTGTTTAAATGAAAAAGAAAACAATTGTGATTATTCCTTTAAAAATAAAGATTTATTAAAATTTAACTTTAGTAGTAGTAGAGTCTTATATACAAATGTAATAAACCAATTCTAGTATATAAATAATACTAATATAAACTACTTTAGCATCACTGAAACATTGTTTTCTTTAGAAAATGTTCAAATCTAGGCTACTTAACTATACTATACTTTTTTATCTGTTAGTGGCCATCTCACACAACCCTATTATGTTTTTATATTATACCTATAAGACATAAAAAGTCACTGTGACTTGTATACAAGGTAGACAGTCTATTGTTGATGCTTTTACAAGGGCTTCCTCTTTTCCTTCATAATCATAGTCAGAGAAGAGGAAGAGCTTGTAGATTTATGGGCTGGTTGTCATATCTTCCGCCAGGAATGAATAATGCAAACTCCCATCCTGTGATTCTGATCAGAGGAGAGAGAGTATGCTAGAGAGAGAAAGAAAATTGAGACTATGTGTTTTAAAATACTATCATAGTTTAATATGACTTCCTGAAGAGTGTGAACACTGGCACTTTGAACAATGCTCTTTTAGTTGAGCAATGAGACACTGGTTTAATCGTGTGATTCATGTAAAAATTAAAAATAAAATAAAAACTTTTTTTTGAAATGTGTTATTTTTCAGAAAGGGGACATCAATAATCAAGCCTTTCTTGACATTAACCATGAAGCTTTAATTAAACTGAGATTTTTCAGGGATTTATAATAACATTCCTGTTCTTTTCTCGCTTTAGATAAATATTTCATAGTCAGATCTGAATTAGTTCCCTTGGAAACCATAAAATGCACCAAGGACAGACATTCTTATGTAAACACAGGAACCCATCAGGATTCCTCTATGATCCTTGTGGCTTAAAAACTGAACATGTTTCCTCTTCATAAAATGCTCTACCTCAGCACTTCTTTGACAATAAATCCACTTCATGTCTGTGTATAGAAATGCTGAAACATCTTTTGTTAGATGAGGTTAAATATTCAGGAGTCATAATCTGCCCAACATAGTCTTTTGACTGCATCTCAGGTAGGACTAGACAATTAATCAAAAAAACAGTTGCCATAACAGCTATCACTCCTGTGAATATCTAATTGTGAAAATCCCCATTAACAGTGTCTTGTCATGCAGCTCATTATGCAGGCCTTTGTCTTCTCAGGTGTAAATCACAATGATATTCATGATAGTTGATGCCTACTCACATAAGACTTTTACTAACAAAAAGTGTCTTAGATAATTTTAATCAATATATTGTTTTCTGTGAGTGAGTAAACAAGATGATTTTCACAAAATTTAGAAAGAAAAATTCTAGACGACAAGCTCCAGTTCTCAAAAATCCTGGGAACCAATGTTCTGTATGTGTTTTATTGCATTATTCAAGTGATTTAACATTTTTCGTTTTTCACTAACGACGCATAACATTTTCTTTCTCAAAAACACAATCATGTACATACATGCTGCTCACATATTATTATAGCCCAGTTTGTGCTGATTACAGTGAGATTAGACTTTGGCCATTTAGATGTTTCTAAGAAACTGAAAAGGCACAAATGTCAGGGCATGACAAAACTTATCCATGCCCCAAAAATACCCTTAGACTCCAGGGGGTTAAACAGTTGAGTTTTACCATTTTCAAATCCATTCAGCCGATCTCCAGGTCTGGTGGTAGCACTTAGCTTAGCATAGCTTATTGAATCTGATTAGATCATTAGCATCTTGCTCAAAAATGACCAAAGAGTTTCTATATTTATTTAAAACTTGACTCTTCTGTAGTGTGTACCAATATGTACAGATTATGATACCCTGGGGCTGCTCTTTGGTATTGTGTGACCCAACAGAAAAAAACTCCTTTGGTTCCACCTAATTTTTTTTATTTTTTTATTTTATTTAACCTTTATTTAACCAGGAAAGTCCCATTGAGGTTAAAAACCTCTTTTTCAAGGGAGTCCTGGCCAAGAGGCAGCAAAAACACAGTCAATTACATTTATAAAAGTTATACAATACAAATAATTAAAAACATTTGCAATTTAAACAGGTCATTTCAGGTTCTCTCAATCTGGACTTAAAAGCATTTAAGGAAATGAGTTCAGATAATTTCAAGTCTTTTTGCAAAAAGTTCCATGCAGAAGGAGCTGAGTAGACAAAAGCCCTTTTTCCCAGTTCTGTACGGGCAAATGGAACAAAGAGCAGCAAGTGATCATTTGATCGCAATGAATAAGAATCAACACTTCTCCATGTGATTAAACTACAGATGTAGGATGGCAAAAGACCAAGCATGGCCTTATAGATAAAAGTATGCCAGTGCCCTGATCTCCTGTTGGACAACGATGGCCATCCCACTCTGGAATATAATTCACAATGATGGGTCAAGTTTTTACAATTCGTAATAAATCTCAGAGACGCATGATAAACAGTGTCAATCTTATACAGACATTGTGCTGAAGCGGTCCTATACACCAGGTCTCCATAATCTAAGACAGATAAAAATGTTGCAGTGACTAGCTGCTTTTTTGCTTTAAAAGAAAAACAAAATTTATTTCGAAAGAAAAAGGACAGTTTAAGTTTGAGTTTCTTCACAAGGTTGTCTATATGAGGCTTAAAAGTGAGAGCATCATCAAGCCAGATACCAAGGTACTTATAAGAATGAACCACCTCTATGACACTTCCAGTCAAAGTGAACACAGGAGGAGGAGCTTGAGAAACCTTCTTAGTATTTCTAAACAGCATCAGTTTGGTCTTATCAGCATTGAGAACCAGCTTAAGCTGCATAAGCGTACGTTGAACCACATCAAAAGCTTTCTGCAAAGACTCAACCGCTTTAGCTGGGGATGATCCAAAACAATAAATAATCGTGTCATCAGCATAGAAATGCATATTAGCATCTGACATATTGTGGCCTAGTTCATTTATATACATAATAAACAATAGAGGACCTAATATTGAGCCTTGTGGCACCCCCTTTTGGACCTTCACTAATGCAGAACATAGACCATCACATTTAATGCACTGAGTCCTGTCACTCAGATAATTCATGAACCAGGAAACTACACAATCAGACAATCCCAGACAAAGAAGCCTTTGCTTTAAAACAGCATGGTCCACTGTGTCAAAAGCTTTCGACAGATCAAGAAAAAGTGATGCACAGAATTGCTTTCTATCAAGAGCGACAAGTATGTCATTAATTACTTTTGTAACAGCAGTGATGGTACTGTGCTTTTTCCTGAAGCCTGACTGCAGTTTAGAAAGGAGTTCATTTGAGTATAAAAACTCTTTTATTTGGTCTGAAACAAGGGATTCTAAAATTTTTGACAAAACACACAAATTAGATATAGGCCGATAGTTAGTTAAAACTGCTGGATCACCTCCTTTAAACAAGGGAGTAACAAAAGCTGACTTCCAAACTGATGGTATTTCATTGTTTTGAATTGACAGATTAAAAATAATTGTAAGGGGCTCTGCAACAAAATCAGCCGCCTTTTTCAAAAAGTAAGGCTCTATTAAATCTGGTCCAGGAGGTTTTCTGTGATCTAATGCTTTAAGAGCTCCATGCACCTGCTGCACAGTAAAAGAAACAAAATTAAAAGGCTCTCCAGAAAAACACTGATGAGTATGTGCATGGAGTGACAGCGACTACTCCTGTCGACTCGGACAGAGAACCAACTGATACAAAATGCTCATTAAAGCAATTTAAGACATCAACTCTGTCGTAGACTGGAAGAGAGTTTTTTAAGACAAATTTTGGGAGGGCTTCATTACTTTTATTCACAGAAAGAGACTTGATGACTTTCCAAAATTTCTGTGGATTATTGAGGTTTTCACTTGTGACTGATAAATAATATTCTGATTTAGCCTTTTTGATAAGAGAGGTACATTTATTTCTTAGTTGTCTGAAAATGGACCAGTCAGTGGCAGAATCACCATTTCTAGCTTTAGCCCATGCCACATTTCGCTGATGGATAATGTCTGACAACTCTGGAGAAAACCAAGGGTTTTCCCGTCCCTTCACTCTGTGCTTTGTCCAAGGAGCATGTTTATTTACAATTTTCTCAAAATTCTCCTTAAAAAGTTTCCAGGCAAGCTCAACGTCAGGCAACAGGCCTAGCTGTCCCCAGTTAATCAAAGATAGATCATGATGATAGGCTTGTTCATTAAAATTTTTCAAATTCCTCTTTCTAATAATTTGTGATTTACATTTGGGTATTTTACTGCCTCTCGAAGTAGCAATAACACAATGATCACTCAGATCATTACAAAAGACACCCATGGATAAAAATTTATGAGGGACATTTGTTAGAATCAAGTCAATTAAAGTAGATTTATCTGGATATTTGAGATTAGGCCTTGTAGGTACATTTACCAACTGGCTAAGATTGACAGAATCACAGAAAGATTTAAATTCATCAGAAACAACATTTAGCCAGTCCCAATTCAAGTCTCCGGCCAGTAAAAGTTCCCTATAGTTTAATCTGGACAAAAGAAGCTTTAAAGATGATAAAGCCTCCCTGGAGGCCGATGGAGGTCTATAACACCCCACAACAGTAATTGAAAGGGACTTAAATATTTCAACATTTAAGGCCAAAAACTCCATTTGCTTACAGAGAGACTCAGACAGAACAACTGATGCACCAAATCTTGACTTAACATAGATAGCTACACCACCACCTTTCTTGGGCCTGTCACTGCGAAAAACATTATACCCATGCACATTTATATCTTCATTAGTAATTGATTTCGTCAACCATGTCTCCGAAATTATCACTATGTCTGCATCTGTAGATTCAATCCAAATTCTAACCATGTCCATTTTGGGTAGTAAACTGCGAACATTAAGATGAACAAATTTAAGTCCAGGCATTGATTTAAATTCAGCAGGGGTCAAGACACATTGCAAACAGGGGCCAGGATTGGGCTGCACATTTCCAGATAAAAGTAGGAGTAGTGTAATAATCAATCTGCATTTCACAGTATATTTTGAAGCCGGCCTATCATATGCTGAAACCAGGCAATGCCTGTCATTAATTGAGAAAGACAAATTATACAAAGCAAAACAATTTTGCAGTTTAGGCAAATCCCAGTACAGATCCATCCAGAAATCCAGGTTCCAACAAAAGTGTAATGGTTCCTGGTGCATGTCAATACTGGTTTTTGTGCCACTATAGTAGATATCCTGTATGCCCACCATATTATTAAAACAACTCACCCTAGAATCAGTGTCCGGTTTCAAGTTCCAAGTGACCAACAGGGATAAGAAAATTAAGAAAAATGCCATCGTCATTAATTTACTAATAGTAAAGTTGACTAATAACAGTACCAGTTTATCTTGTAGAGTATGGCTCAGCTTCCACAATGATGTTGCAGGCTTAGGCTTGTTAACCCAAGCTCCAGGAGAATGTAGCAGGCCAGGCCTGTTAGCCTAACTCCAGGAGTATGTAGCAGGCCAGGCCCGTTAGCCTAGCCTCCAGGATGATGGGTGAGACTCAGGCTGGTTTGCCAAAGCTCCAGGAGAATGAAGCACGCCAGGCCCGCTAGCTTTGCTCCAGGGGTATGTAGCAGGCTCAGGCTGGTTTGCCAAAGCTCCAATGAGGTTGTAGCAAGCTCAGGCTGGTTAGCCAAAGCTCCAAGAGGATATACCAGGATCAGGCTGGTTAGCCCAAGCTCCAAGAGGATATACCAGGATCAGGCTGGTTAGCCCAAGCTCCAGGAAGATGTAGCAGGCTCAGGCTGGTTAGCCCAAGCTCCAAGAGGATATAGCAGGCTCAAGCCCGTTTGCCTAGCTCTGTTTAGCCTGGGCTAATAGGATCAGTTGGATCAGGATCAGGTTAGCTCAGAGCAGAGGTAAAGTGTCATTTTTAAAGTGTCATTTTAAACTCATAGTAGTCCACAATCTTCTTAAAAGTTCAAGATGAAATTTCCATATAAATAACTTGTACAACTTAAAAACTACAACTTAAAAGGAGTAAATACTATGAAATCCATTTAAATGCAATCAGTCCAGAGAGAGACACTGAGCAGATCTTAGATAGCTGCCATCTTGGATTCCACACCATGGAATGTGACAGAGCTGCTGGCCAGTAATTCGTCAACATGCCTCCTGTGTGCTGACCTTAGGTTGGACATCAAGTACTAATAAGATGCTGCTCTTTCTACAGATGCTGCTCATTACTGCAGAATTAAAGGGGTCATATGATGCGATTTCAAGTTTTCCTCTCTATGGAGTGTTACAAGCTGTTCGTAAATAGATAACATCCCTAAAGTTGCAAAGACTTAAAAGTTTCAAACCCAAATAGATATTCTTTATAAAAGTTTAGACTTATCCATATCCTCTTAAAATGCCTCGTTTAAACACGCCCCCACACATCTACATCACAATGTAGGAAGATTTTCATAAAGCCACCCAAATGTTCACACAAAGAAAAGTGGCATAACTTTTATTCTCGCTGTAGTATTGTTGTGGAGACAGACACTGTGTTTCATTGTGAAAGTGAAGCTACTTTGTTTGGTCTTCCAAATGAGCACACAACTAAAAGAAGTTTGCTTTATTTGAATGTAAGTGCCCTGCGAAGTGGACATCACATGGTATTCTGACATGATTCCAGTTCCAAGCGAACATTTATGTTCCATTCAAGTGCACTAAGGTGTGCAAGACGTGAATTGTATTTATTTAACGAGGTATATTATGTCCCACTTACAACAAATAGCTCATTTGTAATGGGTCTTTACTCTTTTTGTCTTGTTATGATGGTGTTCTGACGGGGACATGCATCACAGTATAATAAGGGGGCAGCGTAACATTTCAATCACACCCTTGAGGTATTCACCCAATCACAATGCACTGAATAGCTGGCCAATCAGAGCACACCTCGCTTTTCAGACTGAGGAGCTTTGTAAAAATCTACGCATTTCAGAAAGGCGGGCCATAGTGGAGAAACAATAATGTACAGTATGTGGAAAATAATGTGTTTTTTTAATGTGTGTAACACATTTAATTACACCAAAAAAAAAAAAAGGTTGTTTTTAGCAACATCATACGACCCCTTTAATTCCCTCACATTAACTGGCAGGTAAACCATTCAAAAAAATTTATTTTCCATTTTAGATGGGCTATCCCTTTAAAACAATGATTACTGGCACTGCTGTTGAGGTTTAAATCAGCATTCAGTGTGGATTTAGGTGCTACCTCAGTTCCAGACTCTCTGTAGCGATGAAAATAGCAGCATTGTGCGTTGAGTGTTATAACACAGAGCCAGCTGTCAACACAGAGGTTTCATCTCAGATGACTCAGTCCCTCCAATCATGTCACTGTAGATCAGAGCATTTCAGCCTCTTTCTCGTTTCACATGCAACCTAGAACACAAACCTCATTTTGACAAATTAAGGCCCTGGTATTTCCATCCGATCGCATTTAGAGCATAGGTTAAAGGAATGATGGGACTGTTAATAATTTTTTTTCAAACAGACAGTCAAGCTTGATTTACTACTACTTAGGTCAGAGGAGTAACACTGATGTAGGCCAGGCATCCAGAACACTTTGCTCAAGACAAATTATGTGGGTGGCATCCTATGACACGCAGCTGTGAATAAACACACAGAAAGTCATGAAACTGATATCAGAGGCTGAGGAGCTCTGCCAGCCATGTGTGGCTAGCCCTCCCTGGGTGGATAATGTGTAAAGGACCATATGGCAAACTGATGGCAACTCTCATTAAATAAATAAGCAACACCAAACTCCTCACCTATGACCTCCAATGCTACCTGAAAAAAAAAAAAACTACTAATCATTCTAAAGCATCTATAATGTGATCATTTTTAAAATACAATATCTTGAATAATATTTGTAATTTTAAGTGGAATTAATAGCATTTATTCTATACTCAATGTTTATTTTACTGGGATATATAAAAAAAATGAATGAATGAATATAAAATGCAATGCATTTAGAAAAACAAACAAAGAATAAATAATAAAAAAAGATATATGAAAATTAAGCCAAACAAAAGATATTCTATACTGGGTAAACATTGAAACAGAATAAGGAGTGACAGGCAGCATGAGCAGTGCACAAGCTCCCACAGGGCAGAAACAATAAGTGAGAGGTGACATGCTGTTCAGCTTCGTAATACAACAGTGGGTTGCATTTCTGATGCCACTAAATATTAGAAAACATGAATATGGCTCCATGCCTACATTTTACTTGAGGTGCATGTCAACAGCCATATTTAAAAACAAAGTGGCCAAATAATTTTATGTCAAAGCTGGATTAGAGAGCATAAAGAAAACCTTGTGATAACACACAAACCAGTGGGTGAAAACAAAATGTCAGAGAATGCAACCCACATTAATCTCATACATAGCCCCTTAGATCTGTTGCATATGGCATGGTGAAGATAGGTTGCTTGTTTTTCCAATAAATATTTATTCAGCATCTCTCACAGCATGTAGGGCTCTATAAGATCAGCATGGAGATTTACTACAAATGTTTGCCAAATTGCAAATCAATAGAGAAAATACTTAACCCTGCCACTGTGACATTAAATGGCTCTGCTATTATACTATGTGAAAAATGCATGTGCTTAAACGGGCACAGAGCACACAGCAGTACAGGAAACTATATTTTAGAAGTTAGAATAATGTAAGTGAAGAATAGAAAAAAAAACGACATAAAATGATGCTATTTTAAAAAAAGAAAAAAGGGCTCCACAAAAACTGGCACAGTGTTTGCAGCAGCACAGGAAACTTTAACACAGAATGATAAATATAACAACAGAATTGCAAAATCAATAATAAATCTAAATAATAACATGGATAAATAAAAGTGGATAGCTGAATGATTATAATTGAAGACGAAGTGTTATGACTCAATTTGTCAGGAATGGTAGAAACATCTACTAAAGTGAAACGGATTCATGACTGTCATCAGTCTTAATAAAATGATGTTACACACCAGCTGAGCGAGACTTAGCAAGACCACACAGGTGTTACAAACAGAGTAATGCGTAAAACATTTAGCTCATACTTTCCATAAAAGTTGCATAGTGAGATATCTTTGGGGCCCTTGCTTTAAAAGCACTAGCATTCGTTGTTATGTAACATGGTTGCTAAACAACTGAGCAACATCTTTCAGTTTAATTCTTTTCAGACAATTGAATCTGAGGTCCACTGAGATGAATACATAAAGCAGGAGCTCGCTAATGGGATCCGATTAACACAGCGCTGAAGAGCACATCATCTGTCTTGCAGCATCTCCCGCTCGTTCCCAGCGAGATCTTCAGGTGGGGGGGGCATGTGTCATTAATGTGGTAACAGCAGCAGAGAGAAATGAGTTTACAGCATCTCAGGGGAGGGACTCTATGACAACACTCGCACAGCAGCAAAACACAGCTGTCAGTCTTGTTTAAAAGAGATAAATACAGTTCTTTTCACACAGAAATGATGTTCCTCATGTTGTTCCAAACCTGTATGACTTCCTTTCTTCGGTGTAACAAAATCTTGAACGTTTTCATTTTTGAAACAATGATCTAACCAAAGTGACTCCCATTTTCACAAGCCATTTGAAGCCAGTGTCAATTAATTAATATTGGTCAGAGCTATGTGTTTTGTCATAATCGGTCTCCATTCCTCGTTATAGCTACTTTGCCATACCGTCCAGCAGGTTTCTAGACCATTAACAGCTTTTAAATGCATAAATGAGCTTATTAAACATGAAAGACACTTCATTATAATGCGAAAAACCATGCATGTGCGTCACTGCTGTGATTCTAACATGTATGACTCAAAATCATGTAGGGCTGATTTTAGCAAACAAGACTGCTGCCAGACTCCCAGGCCTAATTGCTTCGTTCTTCTGACATTATGAAGCAGCTGTCTTCTGGCAACACAGCAATACATGCTAACAACACAACTACAGGCATTTCTGCCCTCTGGCACTAAACTGCTTATTTCTCTTTGGCTTTTACGAGAGATTTGTACCAAAGGTGAGGAGCGACCATAAACAAAGGCAAGCTTTCAGACACACCGGCACCCAAATTCTATCCCAAATATCCCAAATTCTGTTTTATTATTTTCCCAAATTCAGTTTTTTCCATTTTAATTTTTCTAGACACTGTATTAATGGTTAAATTTAATTTCATTAAAATAAAAGCCTGCCTAAAATTCAGAAATCATGAAACTTTCACAGTTTAACTGCAATTTATTAAAGGTTCAATAATTTCCTTGTTGCATATAAAAAAAAAAAAGTAAAGTGAAGAAATAAATGAAAAAAAAAGATTGTTTAGTAAAAGCATAAATATTTCCACTAAATATTAAAACTAATTGCTAACAACGACACAAATAACAATTGATCATTCTTTTACGGTCAGTGAAAATGGAAGGGCAAGTAATAATTAGAGCTAGCCAGCTGAAATAATCATTATTTATCATAATCAGAAGGGCAAACCACATCGAAGAAATATGAATGTGCTTTAAAAAGCTTTTATTCCAGGTGGTAATAACCCACCAAAATGAAAATCTAAGAAACCAAATAATGGCTTTTGCTTCTTATGATGGACAAGCTTAATTCCATTGTAATATGGACACATTTTTCAATAAAATCATGTAAAACACAGCTATACGATACGTAAGAAATATTTATGGGCAGCAGATTTTTACTAGAGCCATGTGGCAGGTGTGGCAAAAAAGTTAATTTTGGAACGCAACCACAGAAGACTGTAGTGCATAAAGCAGGCCTTGTTTTGATTTGAAACATAAGGGCATTGGGCTTTGACTAAGGGTGTAATTCTAGCATTCATATTTTGAGCAGAAATAGCACATCAGCAGTGGTTTAAACTCTTTTTGGCAGGAGTGATGATGGCCAAAACAAGCTGGGCAGCTGTGTGAGGTCTATAGCAGTGTGCTTATCTTTGAAGAGCATATCAGAGCTCTTGTACTCCAGCTTACAAAAGGTGGAGCTCAATTCCACTCAGATTTAGAGCTAATTCAAGACATTTCAATTCACTGGGTAACCAGTAACATACAGGCATACTGGATAGTGAATCCTGTTTAAATAACTAGAAATCATACTAGCACGTCTCAAACCTGTAGCTAATAATTTTGAAGCTTAAAGAGCTTCTCAAACTGAAAGAATAAAATTTAAAAAAGTATCACTAAGCCAACATTTAAAGTAGGCCAGCAGTGACTGTAGATCACTAAGGCAAATATAGCCACTGTGATAAAGAAAGGCGCCTGTCTCACACAGCCACCATTCTGAAATCAATGAGTTATTTACTCACATGATATCCTGTCCTCTGACACGGCCCAGTTAATAGGAAACTAGTCTGGGTGTGTATTGGGTGATCAGTATATTGGCCTGGAGATGTCTAGCCACCCTGTAGTCCATAAACCTTAATGAGGGGAAAAAGCCCTTTAAAGAACACCAGAGAAACCCACTGGAACAGCCATCCTTCATTTCCCCTCATGAGGATATAGTTACTAAGCACACAGGCCTTTACTCCATCACTCTATCACGGCAATAGTGTGAATCCTCATGTTGTGTCTGAAACGGATTACAGCAGGCTATTGCATAACATTTATTTCACTCTACAGGCTTCAGCGAGCAGATGAGTATTTACTCTTTGTAAAGAAACCGGCTCATTGAACACAGATCATAAAGGCTCATGTTTCAATGAGTAAAAGAATAAGCCCTGTCCCACGAGGGCCATGAGACTAGTGTGTTTTCAGATGCTATATGTTTAAAATACTTTGTTATCCAGCAGTTAAGCTTTTGAGTCCCCCAAAATGACATTCATCATAACTCTTTTTAAATCTATAATGTGACATATTCCTGAGGGGATGTTCACCCTTTGGTGTCTTTATGTGACAAATCTATCCTTGTTTGCAGTTTTAACTTAAAACTCCATCAAGATGTTTACTTTATTTTTTAAACTAGCTTTTCACTTCACAAGACATGAATCGACTGGAGTCATGTGGATCACTGTGAAGTTTTTATCAGCTGTTTGGACTCTCATTCTGACGGCACCCATTCACTGCAGAGGAACCATTGATGTGTAATGCCTTGTATAAAAATGTATAAAATGTTGCCATATTTTATACTTCGTAACAGTCTTAAATATGCAAGCTGCTTAAAAATACAGCACCAAAGAAATATGTCTGACAAATATTTACACAGACCCGCATAATATACAGAAAGTACTTAATATACATTAAAGCATTGTTAATATGCTATATAATGAGCTCTGTGAACAAGTTGGACCAAAAAAAGAAAATAATAGTAACTACTTAACTCAATTGCATTATTAAATCAATTGCAATATAAAAAAAAATAAAAATCAATCAGACTCAGATTTGCATGAATGAGCGGTAAATGTTCGTGCCTGTCACATCTGTGCCACACATGAACATGCCTGCACAAACATTATACACCATTTCAAGAAGTTTGGTTATGCTATCATGTCAGGCCAGAATAACTCACTTGTGAATCACAGGCAGAAGACATGCTGGCCAAGGGTTTGTAAAGGACTTATTGGTATGCACAGAGGAGTCAAGTCATTTCTTCTTTTTTTATTAGGCCAATTTGTTTAAAAAAAAAAAAAAAAAAAAAACTATGTGTCCCAGTGTTTCCCAAATCATTTTGTCTGTATGAGTTGAAAAGCAGGTTAACCTGGTAGCACATGCGGAGATGACAAGCTGATTGCTGAATACACAGAATTGTGAATCGTGCTCATGTGAACACAATACCGAACTGAAATAATTATTTATTTAATCAAATCAACACTTTTTACTACTTTTAGCTCGGTTTTACTTTGACTCACAGATGCTTTCCCAAAAATACTGGTGCAAAATACACCTGAGGAATAAGAGGAATGTATATGTTTAAAAAAATAAGGGTAAGAACTAATACAAAAAATAGATTCATATCTGTCAAAGGGGTTAATCTATGGAATAATTTGCATACGGAATTAAAATGGTGTAATTCACTTTGTAAATTCAAGAAAAAAAAAAGGTGGTTAATAATTAATTAATAATAAATTATTTAATTTAACGGGTATTATATATATATATATATATATATATATATATATATATATATATATATATTATTTTCTTTATATACATTGTATATGTACGTGTGCTTTGTATTAATCACTACTAGTGAAAAAGTGCCCCTCATTTGATTGATAATTATGTACAAAGGGTAGGCCTAATAAGCAGAGGCTTCAGCCTACACCTTTTCAGTTATTATGTACAACTTTATTTATTTTTGTATGACTGATTGTCTGTGAGGACCGAAATTAAATAAATTGAATTGAATTGAAAATACAACATTAAAGAGATCTTTTATATTATTACAAGATTATGAATCTGTGGCAGGACAGATTAGACCATGGTGGGACACCAGAGCCTAAGTAATCAATCAGAAACACTGATCAGCACGAGTGTGTAAGAAACGAAACACAGGAAAGTCTTTAAAAGCCCTCTTTTTTTTTTTTTTTTTTTACAAATCTACAAATCTAAATTTAACAGTTGAGCCCAAGCCTCCATAACTAATTTGAAAACATTTTAGAACTAGTAACAAAGGAACACTGAATTTGTTTCATTAAAAACTTATTGTAGCTGCATGAGTGCTGGAGCTCACATCTTTGAAAACGAAAAAGCAATTTTTCAAATACACATTCCATTTATTAGACGTCATATCTCAAAAGATTGGCACTTTTAAAAGAAAGGTTGGACTTGCTTTGAAACGGTTGTTATATTGAGCAATCTATTTTCTTCTGTTAATGTTTACAAGTTGTCCATCTCTTCCTCCTTATACTGTCTCTGACCTAATCCAGACAAGCTCCACAGACAACAGTAAACGTGACATGTAGGGCTAAATAAGAACAGAAGCTTCAGGGCTTAGTTAATTAATTCCGGATCTGTTAATTAATGAGTAAAGAAAGTGCTGACAGGACAAGGATGTCTGGTCCAACTAGGCTGAGCTCATTTCCAATGGCGGTCCTGGTGGCTGCGAGTCTGCTGCTATGATACAAAATCTTACACATCAAACTGCTTTTTTTGATCAATTATGAAACATGTGACTGATTCAGCACACATTCCATTTGCACTAGAAACTCCCTCTGATGTCGAAATATTATTTTTGTATTGTTAATAGCACTCTTCTCTCTCTTAACCTTCCTAAACACATTTATTAGAGTAATTCTGTTTTTGCATTTCCGTCTTCATCAGACACCTCTCGTTTTTCAGCTTTCCTCTCACTGGCACCTCTTCTGTGGGGGCACTGCAATAACACCACCATTACAATGGGCACCACACTGCTCCTTTTGAGAGGGAGATTAAGAGTTTTAAAGAGGGCAGGAACGAAGCTGGAGGAAAAACGATCCAGAAATTAAACCACACATCCCGCTGAATGCATTATTCAGGGTTTTTTTCAACCTTGTTCTCTTTTGCTGACAGGAATGGATGCCGTAATTGTCACAGATGCTAATGAAAATGTGCGGCAAGAGGGATGGGGAAACATCAGGAAGAGGAGGGGGTGCAGGGTCTGCCTAAGGAGAAAGAGATCACATTACATTCATATTACACCACAGTCACTTTGATTTCAAAGAGCCACATGCAATAGCGTGTCAGCAAGAGCCTTAAGGTGAGCGTGCAGAGGAGACAAGCAGACGAGAGTGACTCACTCATCAAGACCTGTGTGATACATCAAATGTGACATACAGTATTGTTCAAAATAATAGCAGTACAATGTGACTAACCAGAATAATCAAGGTTTTTCGTATATTTTTTTATTGCAACGTGGCAAACAAGTTACCAGCAGGTTCAGTAGATTCTCAGAAAACAAATGAGACCCAGCATTCATGATATGCACGCTCTTAAGGCTGTGCAATTGGACAATTAGTTGAATTAGTTGAAAGGGGTGTTCAAAAAAATAGCAGTGTGGCATTCAATCACTGAGGTCATCTATTTTGTGAAGAAACAGGGGTGAATCAGGTGGCCCCTATTTAAGGATGAAGCCAACACTTGTTGAACATGCATTTGAAAGCTGAGGAAAATGGGTCGTTCAAGACATTGTTCAGAAGAACAGCGTACTTTGATTAAAAAGTTGATTAGAGAGGGGAAAACCTATAAAGAGGTGCAAAAAATGATAGGCTGTTCAGCTAAAATGATCTCCAATGCCTTAAAATGGAGAGCAAAACCAGAGAGACGTGGAAGAAAACGGAAGACAACCATCAAAATGGATAGAAGAATAACCAGAATGGCAAAGGCTCAGCCAATGATCACCTCCAGGATGATCAAAGACAGTCTAGAGTTACCTGTAAGTACTGTGACAGTTAGAAGACGTCTGTGTGAAGCTAATCTATTTTCAAGAATCCCCCGCAAAGTCCCTCTGTTAAAAAAAAGGCATGTGCAGAAGAGGTTACAATTAGCCAAAGAACACATCAACTGGCCTAAAGAGAAATGGAGGAACATTTTGTGGACTGATGAGAGTAAAATTGTTCTTTTTGGGTCCAAGGGCCACAGGCAGTTTGTGAGACGACCCCCAAACTTTGAATTCAAGCCACAGTACACAGTGAAGACAGTGAAGCATGGAGGTGCAAGCATCATGATATGGGCATGTTTCTCCTACTATGGTGTTGGGCCTATTTATCGCATACCAGGGATCATGGATCAGTTTGCATATGTTAAAATACTTGAAGAGGTCATGTTGCCCTATGCTGAAGAGGACATGCCCTTGAAATGGTTGTTTCAACAAGACAATGACCCAAAACACACTAGTAAACGGGCAAAGTCTTGGTTCCAAACCAACAAAATTAATGTTATGGAGTGGCCAGCCCAATCTCCAGACCTTAATCCAATTGAGAACTTGTGGGGTGATATCAAAAATGCTGTTTCTGAAGCAAAACCAAGAAATGTGAATGAATTGTGGAATGTTGTTAAAGAATCATGGAGTGGAATAACAGCTGAGAGGTGCCACAAGTTGGTTGACTCCATGCCACACAGATGTCAAGCAGTTTTAAAAAACTGTGGTCATACAACTAAATATTAGTTTAGTGATTCACAGGATTGCTAAATCCCAGAAAAAAAAAATGTTTGTACAAAATAGTTTTGAGTTTGTACAGTCAAAGGTAGACACTGCTATTTTTTTGAACACACCCCTTTCAACTAATTGCCCAATTGCACAGCCTTAAGAGCGTGCATATCATGAATGCTGGGTCTTGTTTGTTTTCTGACAATCTACTGAACCTACTGGTAACTTGTTTGCCACGTAGCAATAAAAAATATACTAAAAACCTTGATTATTCTGGTTAGTCACATTGTACTGCTATTATTTTGAACAATACTGTATATAGATAATCATCAAATCTGCAAAAGAAGCATGCTGATGTATGGATGTATAATCTGATGAACACACACATTTCTGTAAATCCCTTACCAGAAGTTTCAAAATTCCCAGCAGGTGAATATTTACTATTTCGCAACTGTTTATTAAAAAAAGGGTTGTTTATATAGATTTTTGTCTCTATGGGACACTTCATGTGTTTTGGTTTAATATGATGTGTTTGGTTTAATATTCCTCACATAGGCCCACATAGTATATTTTTCACTGAGGAAGTTAGAAGACATGAAAGTCGCCACAGACTTTTAGTACAGAGTTTGTATATTTTTAATCACTCATGACTTCCATCAGCGAGGGCCAACTGGCAAGAAACTCTCCAAATTTCACTTCCATTTGGCATATGGCAAGCAAATAAAAAGTAAATAAGATGCCAGTGCAAGGTCACACTAAACTCAACAAGCAGCTATTCCTGTAAGAGACAGAATGAAGTAGCTTTGTAACTCAACAAATTATTTGATGTGGATCGGTTTTAAACTAGTTTAAACAAGTTTCATTTGTACAGTTGCATATATTTTATTAATTCTCACCTACATGTTAATAGCCATTTATTATGAGCTACATTTTATGCATTGTGAATGCAGAATTTGGTGAGGTGCACAATACTGGTGAACAAAATAAAGGCCCTAAAGAACATAGAAAGAAACAACAACCGCAAGATAAATAAGCTAACATTATACTGCAGTTGAGATATTTTTTGGCTCAGTGATGGAATACAAAAGGAAGTGAGGTGAGGCAAAATGTTTAACTTATTTTCATATCAAATGGAGCAAATAAACTCGAGTGACTGGTCTGAGTAAATTCAATCTTAAAACTAAATCTGCCTGTTTTGTCCTGTTTCACTACACATCTAGCCCATGTCCTTCAGGGAGATGAGCTCTAACAGATGAGAGCATTAAAATTGGCGAGATGCACAGCAACAAACAAACAAATCCATGTGATCACAAAATACATGTCATGTAAAGGCCGCCCACATTCAGCCCTCTCAGTGGAGTCATGCCTTATGCCATATGTCTTCACACTCATTCACCCAGGAACAGGACCAGTTTCTTGACCAGGCTCCCTCAGAGAGAATGCTAATTAAAAGTTACTAAAGCATTTGAAGACCATATAAACAAACAGAAAAGGAAGATGCTTGGCATGTGTTTGGACTGCCACAGTGACACAGTGACAGTTACACATTCTCAGCGCAGGAAAGAAAGGCTTAAATCATTAAAGGGGTTCAACAGGGTCAGGCTGTGAGTGGCTGGACAATTGCATTTGGGTATAAAAATGTGTCGCATTAGGCAGGTAAAGTTGTCTTACATCAAGACAACTGACAGGCATGAGTGAAAGGCACTAGAAGAGAACCAAAAACAAGATGAGAAACAGTTAGCGGTCAAAGGTTTCTAGTCAGCAAGATTTTTATAAAAACAATTAACAGTTTTCTCCAGGCCCCAAAAATACCCTTAGACTCCAGAGGGTTAAGCAAGAACGTTTGAAACTGATTAAAAAAAAAAAAACTGGCAGTAAAACATTTATAATATTTTAAAAGATGTCTACAAGATTCTTTTCATTTGGATCAGTCAAAATAAAATAAAAATGTGTTTCATCTGAATTGGTCTAAGTGACTTGAAATGGTCCAAAATGGCTTCTAAATCATATTTAAAATAATTCATTTATGAAGCTGTTATGGAACTGTAAATGCAATTGCTACATGCATAATGATTTCTATTATTGTACTGTATCCCGAATGTAAGAATGAAAAGTCACTCTTTTGTCTGCCTTACAGATAAAAGCATTTCAGACCAAAGAGCTAGAAAACACTTTTCCAATAGAGCGTTACATGGATCACTTTCTTCTTGAGTTGTAATGGTCCACATCCACCAACATCAAACCACTTCTTAAAAAATTGATTAAATCCATTCGTACACAATCAGCATTCCAGATAGTAAATGGGAACGGACAAGTGGACAGCAGAAAATCAATGAAAACTCAATAACTGGCTCTAAACTCCTTCTTGAATAAAGAATGAACCTCTTCTTAAGATCATCTGAGCACCTACAAAATACTTCACGACCCAAAATGGTTTGATAGCCCAGTACGACAAAAAGATCTAGACAGTTGATGTGTTTCTAGAAAATTGGAAAAGCAAAGAATATTTGTGTGTGTTTGTGTCTTGCAAAACCAAGCTTTGAAAGTTTAGGAACAGAACGTGCCAAGCCTGTGAGCTCATGCAGCAGTCTGTGGCCTTTAGCTAGACAGCAGGGATGTTTGAAAGGTTGACCTTTGTTTTATGAACAGGAACAAGAATTCGACAGAGAGAAGACTTTGATAAGAGAGTGTATTTGTTCAAAAAGGGCTGGGCACACTGCTTAGCTCATCAACTACTCCTTTTCTTTCTGTGTGCATTTTTTTTTTTTTTTTTTTTTTTTTGTAGATCTGCAGCGACTCTCTGAGCTCTCTTTGGAAGACTGCTTCTGTATAGAATCCCATTAAGAGAATACTGTAGAAAAGCTTAATAGGGATTAGCACTATGGAATTGCACATAAAGGATGTCTGCAGTAAATGCATGCAGTCTGTGTAAGAACGGAAAAAAAAACACTAACTAAAACACTAAACACTAGATAATGTTGATCATGTTACAGCACAAAATGCAGATCTCCATATCATCAACCAAACAGATGGCCAGCTACTAGAGATATTATCAGGGTTATTTTAGTGAGTAAAAAATTATTTTTACAGTACTTGCAGGGCACTTTACCATTCAAATGGACAGAAAAACAATACTACAGGAGGATTTTTCTTTCAGCCAGAAGCAATAGTTCAGATTTTCACTTGACAAGACTGGAGTCATGTGGATTACTGCATCATTTTTATCAGCTGTTTGGATTCACAAAAAAAATGGATCTATTGGATCTAAGCAAGTGATGTAATGCTAAATTTCTCTAAATCTATTCTAATGAAGAAACAAATTGCACAGATGCAAGGTTTCATTTACTACACACATACTGAAGCATGTGTGACCCTCGCCACTTTATATGAACACCACCACCAGAACTGCTCTGAGAGTACTTCATGAGCACTTTGCCATTTGATTTGAGTAAAACTATCATCATATCATATACACACAGAAACTTAAAAGGTCCTCATGGCAACCCGAAATAGTAAACCCCTGTCAAAGGTTATTTAGTTTGTTTAACATTCATTTGATTAAAAGTGAAATCAATGTTTATTGCCTTCATCTGATAATCAGAAAAATTTAAATACACATTATGCTTTCAAATAATTACACATGCTTAGACAGTTTTTGGCAACAAAGAAAAAAAATAAAAATAATAATACAAAACAAAGGAAAAAATAAAACATTGCATATTAACCCATTTTTAATTAATTAAATGTTGTTCATATTTTAATAAACTTATGTTAAATAGTATTAGTTTCATGATTGAGGAATGCTTTTTGATTAATAAAATTCTATTTAACCATTTAAAAGCAGTCCAGAAAAAAATAGAATTTGGGAAAAATAAAACCGATTTCATAGGGCCCTATCTGAGGGTTTGGTTCAGCAGTATTTCATTTTGGTGAACTATCCGTTTAACACAGATGAAAACAAGTCTGTGAGCCAGTGTGAGGCATAGACTCAGTTTTGGCAATGCCATGCAGTGTAAAGGTGCATCATCAGATAAATTCAAACTTTGTCTGTGAGTACGACATGTGAGATTACAGCAATGATGCGCAGCAGTTCATTTTGTCTACCAGATGTATTTAATGTGGGTGCGGTTCAGGTCATGGTCTTTATGTCCAACTGGTTGTGTCAGGTACGGAATTAAATTAGTGCTTCTGTTGGATGGTGGGTTGGGTGTTCTGCTAAGTACTTGTGGGTGCGGGGCAGGAGTGGGTTATCAAACAGTGTCAAGGCCCTGCATCACTTGCAGGATTTCCCATACATTGATTTATTTGTGCCGGGTCACCACAATATCAAAACTGACTGCCACAAATAGATTTTCCAAAGGGCTTTGACTTCGTTGAATGAACATGAGCACTGCAAGTTTCAAAATCAGAAACCGGTGTGGGTGTTTTTATATCACTGTATTTCAGAAGAAAAAACTACTGGTTTCAGAAAATTTCCGATGTCATCTTCATTCCATCTTGCAAGGAAATGCCTGATAAAACAGCGTTTGTGAGCTCAGCGCTGCTTTGTATACAGCCGTTACCGGAGAAACCTCTATCTCTCCCTCTCTGATAGCGCCTCCTTCTGGCAGAAAAATTATTTGCATGTTTATATATGGGGGCAGGGGAGTGTCGCCACAAATAGAGTGTAAGGCCGTGGGAAACACTGACTTGGGTTATGTATTAAGGCAAGATTTTGTAAAATGTAAGATTACAGAAATTGTGTGTGTGTGTGTGTGTGTGGGGGGGGGGGGGTTAATTAATTAAGGCCATAACACTGTACAAATGAATCCCTAAAGAACCTAGCAGCCTACCACATGTAATCTGATTCAGTGTTTTGTAACTCTTTAAATGTCATGGTTTGACATCTGAATCAAAGACTCAAATCTACTGATCTAAAATTCTGCATGAAGCTCAAGCTCAGCTCCCACAGGAGTTGGTCAGATAAATCACACTCTTCTGGGGGTCAATGCAGCCCATTAACATGTAGCACAGAAAGTGGTGCTGTGTCAATATGGGCCATTGAAGAAATGCCTTTCCTCTCACATAAAGGCCGTTTTGTTTAGACACAGAGCAGTTCCCTGGCTAACCAGACAAATGCAGAAAAAAAAAAAGGAGACTAATGAGAATATGAGAATAATAGCACGACAAAAGAGCTTTCAGACTACGGCGAGGAGAGAGAATATATCACTGACTGTGCTAACAAGAGAACTTTTTCCAAGATCAAGCAAGTCTTCTCCATCTGAGGTCACCCAAGCTATGTGGAAGGAAGGAAGGCCCACTTCCAGGAATCTTTATTAACTCCATAAATAATGAACTCTGTGAGACCCGAAGGGGAACTCTGTAACTCTGCCCCACAGCAATAAAGCAGCAGGACATTGCTCTCAGATCCCTGTCAGAGAGAAAAGTGTAACGAAGTAAAGACAAGGTATTTCAGTGTGCAGCCACACACGTACAACCGACCTCACCTAAAACACTGGATTACTCCTAATACCCGGAAGCAGCACTTCTTCACCTTGCCTTGAGCAGAATACTAAAGTAAAGAAGTAGTTAAAGTGAACAATACAGCACATGTGTAGTGGTTTAAACCTGCTTTATGCATGTTTACACCATTGTAGATCCACGGATTAAGTCCCTGGATGGATAAAGGTCAAGGGTCACAAGGGTGATCATGGTCATTAAGCACGCAGGGAAACACAACGCATTTCTGAATAAAATCCTCAAGATCTCTCATTTACAGACTGGTCAAATCTACATGGAGTTCTTTATGTGGCGTTCGTAAAAATGCACTGTGTGCAAACTGTGGCATTGACTAAGAGTTAAGTCACAGAAGTGCAATTTAAGGTAAGCGAACATGTAAGAAGTAAAAAATGTCGTCTGGAAAGGCAGGAAGCAGTATGGTACAGCGCCTGCAGTCCTAGAGCAGTGGCGAAGCAGAGGCTTACTTATTTCTCTTTAATCCCTGGTGGTTGGCTAAAGCTAAGATTAGCCCACATATACAACAGATGGGTCACACCACTGCGAATCAGGACGGTCCCAACCACAACCTCAACTTTTAATGAAACGCTAAGGGACCCCCGGCTCAGTACCCAGCTTCCAGCTACAGATCAAAGAAAACACCCTTTGTTTTGTTAGGTGCTATGCCATACAGTTTTGGCACAAAGGTTATGAAAAGGGATATACTTTCAGCTAGAACTCTCAAAAAAATCAGAGCAGCAACTGCTTCAATCAGAGGCTTAAACTGAAGACTGTGG
The DNA here is from genome assembly GCF_003368295.1 of Carassius auratus. NCBI lineage: Eukaryota > Metazoa > Chordata > Actinopteri > Cypriniformes > Cyprinidae > Carassius > Carassius auratus. The sequence continues at coordinate 13,280,111 of NC_039251.1, read as the reverse complement.
AGATTAATTTAGGGAGATGAGCTTTTATATTGTTCTTCTGAAGAAACACATCTGTCAGAGATTGCAGTTGACTCAGATCTGTTCTTTCCACATTGACTTTGACAATGTCTTACTTTTACAATGAACATACTGCAAATCAATGCGTATCAATGCATCGTCACTGTGACACAATGAATAAAGAAAAGAAATGATGCACTGCAAAAACCCCCTTCGACTCTCAAAACACCCATCTAGTCCTGTTTGCCCCAAAAATCATAATGCCTGGTGAAGTAAGTGGAACACTATAAAGGTACACTGGAGAATAGAGCAAATATTTTTGTGTCCACAAGTGCATTAGTGTCTTTCCTAATATACACACACACACACACACATATATACACACATATACACCTAAATAAAGATTCTGGCAGTGTACATACAGTGACAACTGTGAGGGGGGTGATTTTTTTTTATAACTCATCCTTTTAAATTACATTCAGCCTTAAAGTTCTCGGTGACACACTGCCAAGATGGTGACGGTCGCCTCTGCCCCCTATCTCTTCAAAAACACTCTTCGGAAACCAATGGGTGACGTCACGGACACTACGTCCATGTTTTGTACAGTCTATGACTGTCCCTCAGCAGCATTTTAAATCACAACGCTGCTGACTAGTTTTTCTTTTTTTTTTTTTTTTTTTATAAATAAATAATAGAACTATAATATTATTGAAAATAAGATAATTAGTAGTTTTATGTTAATTTAATTACTCTGAAAAATAAGTAAAATCCCTTTTGCCATTATTAAATTGTACACTCTAAAACACACGGTGTTAAAAACAACCCAATTTGAGTTATTGACCCAAAGACTGGGTAAATATAGGACAGAACCTATCTTGGGTTAATTTTACCCAGCAAATTGGGTTGTTCATTTAAACCAACATAATGGATTGATTTAACCCGGCTATGGTTTATTCATTTTTCTTTTTACTATATAACTAGTTTATTTTTTACTTCATACAATAAATAAATCCTCTAAACTTTCCTAAAAAAACCCACACAACCACTGGTTTGCAAGACAACTTCCTTTTAGAATATATTCCATTTGTCTCATACTCTCATTCACTGTCAGAGTCAACGGTTCTCTCTTGGTAATGATGCCTGCGGCTGCAGTAAACAAAATGTTCGCATGTTCGCGGTCACTGTTCAAAGTCATACAGGTTCAGGCACCGTAATACATCTAAAAATTTCATTAAAATAGCTTGACACCACTTTAATTCAGCAGCACAATGTTCTGGAAAAACTATGCCCAGATCTTTTCCCATCCCTTCTCCCGTCTAATCTAAAACTTTGAAAATCTATTGCACGAATCAATTGGACCAACACAAGTTTCGAAAACGAAAATAGGAAATAGATTTTAACGGCCTTCTCTCGGAGCGCGTCCAGGTTTTTTTTTTTTTTTTTTGGGACACACGTCAAACATCAACTGCAGCTTCAGAAACACACTCATAACAGCAAATAATACTTCTGCACAGTGTTTCTCTTTTTACAAAAGAAATGTGAATTCTGTCAGTATTCAGACAGTCTCATTCATACAGATACGGGATAGAATCGCCTACGTACGTATGCAATTTTTTGTTGTTGTTGACATTTCTAATCGTAAACACAGCCATGTTGAAGCCTGCAGTAAATGTTTTGCATTGTTATGGCAATCCACTATGCTCATTGTTTTTCGACAATGTTGAACTCCTGTTTGTCATTGTGCAATGTGCACATAACTTCACGCCAGTAAATCATCAGAAATATAGGTCATTACCAATATACTGAATCTTTACATTCGTCCTGCCTGTTGTCTGTGGATTTACCTACATTTGGTGTTATTTGCTGTATAAAATGCATATAGACATGCAAAATCGATTTTACAATCTATTCAACGAACACTTGTCACTCAAATCAATCAGGAATTTTTTCAATGTGACAACCCAAGAAAAAAAAAGTAAACGGTCTCTCATTTGTAGGTTGCATTGACACCTAGCGATGGATGCAAGTAAAACCGTATAACAGTACCTCATTTTTTTTCTTCTCACCTGAGTAATAAACATGTTTTTGACAAAGATTTCAATTTGTTTGTGGTCTATATAGCCTGCATCGAAATGAGGTTTGCAATGATGCGCCTGAAGGCACGGGTTGAAGACCCAGTCAGTGATGTCATGATATGCTTATTTGTTTAAATTCATACCTACGTAATCACCATCACCAAAATTTTACTTTTTTCTTTTACATTGAAAAATATAGACCTTAAAAAAAAAAAAATTACTATTACTGCAAACCAATATATTTTTAAGGATGGCCATACTGTTACTGTGCTGGCTCTTGTGCCCAAGGATTCGTGTTCAGCGGGGAACTGCTCACGACTGAGGCCGCCACCCTACGTTTTACTTATAGCTGAAATGTACTGTGATTGCCTTTATAACCCGCCCAAAAACAAACAGTAAACAGCTCTGAGGAAATATTTCAATATCCAAAGTATTTGTATTCTGTATCTTTATGAATAATATCATTTACTTTATGCAAAGCATCAGGCTTTTCCCTCACGTGAAAATACCACGACCCTCGTAAAAGGTGATTCATACCGTGCGCCTGTATATTGCTCTCATAAAAATTGAACGATATACAACACAGTAACGATTTTATAGATAAAATGTATACAAACCTGTATTTTCAAGACAAATGCATCAATTTGATGGCAAAAGAACAGCTCTCTCCATAACGGAACGCAAAATCCCCGCTATAACTCAACTGCTGGGTTACGTCTGCCCCAGGATGAGTAATACAAAAACTACCCAAACATTGGGTTGTTACGTTTGACCCAGGAGTGGAAAAAAAAAAAAAAAAACACTGGGTTGTTACATTTGAACCAGGAGCTGGGTAACACAAAAACTATTAAAATAATAGTTACAATTTTTAATAGTAACAGGATCAACCAGGGATTTGGTAAAAAAAAAAAACATTCACGCAGATTTAAATTACTAAAGGTTGCTAACAATGCTGTGCTGTTGATTTCTAGTAGGCAATACTAGTCTGTCATAGTGTCAAGCTGTATCAAGCTGTGAATTAATTATCTGCACTTCCATTGGTATTTATCTCAACTGCGTAAAGTTGAGCTCAGTGGAATACGTCAACTCTGGCTGAAAAAGAATGATGCCCATGTCACTTTGCTAGAGCAAATCACAGTCAGTGAATACCCCTTAAGCAATTATATGGGTCATCGGGTCACTCTGCTCTCTAGGCAGTATCAGATTAGATTTATAATAGAGAAGCTCATCTCCAGATTTATAAAGAATTATAAATAAGGGATATTCGCATACGTTGTCAGTGTTGTGCGCTTGCTTAGACCTTTTGTTGTGATAAATAAGGGGAGGGTAAATAGTCCAAATCCCAGAGAAAGAATCCAGATTACAATTAACCTGCTGTTGATCATTCAGATTGATATCCATAGCATGCTTGTCAAACACCTGCTGCCCTCTGAAAAGCATGCGTCTGTGAACACGTGTTCACAAACACACAAATTATGCTGATCTATAAGTTTATTTTCAAAAGGAAGATCAAAAGATTAATAGTGTTTTACAGTGACGCCTAGTTGGTCTGAACTACTTACAACAATTTGACACAAGTAAAATATTATTTAACCACTTGGGACATACATTTTTATAGCTTGTTTAATTCCTTAAGTCTTCAGAAAATAATAGTTACATCACAAAAACATATTTAGATTTTTTTAGATTTGCATTTAGATGCAGTTCAACGGTGCTTGCATTGTGCTAAAGATAAAATGTTAGATTTTTATTCGCTTCGTTTCTACAATTACATCTTATTCAGGGCCCATTGGCTAATTGGGAGCACTGGGAGGATTCCCAGTGAGCCGGTCTGTATTTCTGGCCATGAGGGACCGGTGTTGTCATACCACTGGGGTTGAGATATGCTATTCTTATGAGATGCCTGCACTCACATTTTTATTTATCATTTTTTCGCAGCCTGCAGGTTAATGTTCAGTATAATACGGAATCATCCTGTATTTAAAGCATCAAAGGAGTGTCCTGTATGAAAGCTATAGACTAGGGATGCACGATCATGATTTTTCATGGCCGATTCCAATACCGATTTTTTTTTTATCTTTAAGCAACAAACAAGAAAGAAGGAAAGTGTGCATAAACAAGATGTTTATTTGGTATTTAATAGGCCAAACTGGCTTTTGGCTATTGAAAACAATAACCGTAACATTCTGAAATTAACGTCAGTAACTGCACAGTAAGTAGCCTGCATTCAGTACAAACACAGATGGTACAGACATTAGCATTTAGCTTCAGACACGTCCAATTCGAGAACCGAGGAGCTGATGATACTGTGCATGCTTGATTCAGTTTGAAGCAGACTGACACACAGAGCGCGTCTGAACCGAACTGATTCTTTTGGTGATTGATTCTGAACTGATTCTGTGCTAATGTTATGATCTCTGTCCACTGGAACGCAATCGCTTTTATTTAAAACAGGTTATTTAAAACAATTACTTATCAAACAGATGGAATTAGAAAAAAAGGCCTGCCTCTAATAAAAGCCTGCTTCAAATAAAAGCCTGTTACCTTCTGCAGTTCAGGTAAATAAAGGCCCCGGCTTTTATTTGAGGAATTACGGTATATCACGGTACATTGTCATACCAGTATATCATTACAACCCTATTTGCAAATATGATTAAAAGATGAATATACAACAAAACTACAGAATGTCCCATTTTATTATTAGGTCTTTTGACACATACATGTTTTACCAAATAAAAAAGACAGCACTTTTAGAGTTCATCCCACTATTTGATGTGAGCATAAGTATTGGAATTTAAGGCAGATGTAAAAGATTAAAAGCTAATATTTAGTTGCAGATCCCTTGCATGCAATCAGAGCAGTGAGTCTGCAACCCCTTAGACATCACCAGACTCTTGGTCCTATGCTTTGAAACGCTCTTCTCCAGTCTTTAATGCAGCCAATTCCAAATGTTGCTTGTTTTGGGGAGTTTCTGTCTTTAGCCTCCTCTTTAGCTGGTGAAATTAATGTTCAATCAGATTTAAATCTGGAGATTGATTTGGGCAATCTAAGATTCTACATTTCTTTGCCCTGATAAAGTCCTTGACTGAGCTGGCAGGGTGTTTTGGGTCATTGCCCTGATAATATAATAATAATAATAATAATTATCTTTAATTTATATAGCGCCTTTCCCGAGCTCAAGGACACTGATCCAATATGAAGTACTTTCAAATGAGTTTGGAGGCATTTTCTTGAATATTGATTACTTTAATATAGTCAGTCATGGACTATCGTGGGCTGGTCTAAGGCATGAAACTCCAGGGCTGAAAATGAGTCCCTCTCCGACCCTGAGCTTATTATTCATCAAATAATGACAAACTAGCAGACAGTCAGACATCTGGGCACTGAGAAAAGAACTGTGAAAAAGCCATCACATCTCTAAAACTCATGTGCACGATCCTTCATAATGAAAAGGAACCACTCAATAAAAGGCCCAATTATCACTCTGACAAGATTCATAAAATATTTACAACATTCATTAAAAAAATGTAACACGTATTATACATACAGTACCAACCAGTGCTACAAATTGAAGCTATAGACAGGCCACAGAGTGAGGTACAGTAAGCTAAGCTAATTATTACAACTGCACCGGCACCTCAGTGACAGGCAGGTGCCAGTTCCTTTGTGTTTAGCTGAGTTCTCACTGCTCTGATGTGCTCTGACAGGTTCCTGCCAGCCAATCTGACTGAGCAAATGCACCGTCACAACATCTGCTTGCAGGCTTGAGGAGAGGTCTCCATGGTGATCATGCACAAACAACATCATGCAAACCCTCACCTCTTATTTACACTCATGATGGACACAAATCAGTAGTCCCTGTGAATATCTAAGAAAACCCATGAAAAAAAACTGCCTATGTGACATATCTACATTTATATTTTATTAGCAATGACATTAACGGATCAACATACATACTTTTATGGTGTTTTCAACAGCTGTGGGTCACACTGAACTTGAAAAGGGCAACAAATTTACACTAATGTTCAAAAGTACAGGGTGAATAATTTTCTGGAAATGTTGTAAAAGACGTATTTGATGAATAATATTTAAGAAGTAATAAGTATTAATGCAGTTTAAAGTAACTTTTTATTTGAATGTATTTTAAAATATAATTAGTTCAAATCATTGAAATATGCTAATTTGGAGCACCAGAAAAGTTTCTTTATGATCAATGTTGATAACAGTTGTGTAAATTAATATTTTTGAATATAAGTCCAAAAGAACAGCATTTATTTCCAATATTTTAACTGTAGTGTATGATCATAATCATTGCTATAAACTCTAACTACATTTTAACTGAAAAATTATCTCCTACAAACTAATGTGACCTGAATATTGCACTTATGTAGTGTAGGTCCAACCCGATCTCACGGCAATTCGTACATTTTTCACAAGGTGGCTTATTCGTACGAATTAATACGACCACACTCGTACAAATTCATACGATTGTTGCCAAATCGCAAGTATTTTACGAGTTGCACAATTTGTATGAATTTGTACGAATTACCTAAACCGAACCCCGCCCCTAAGCCTAACCGTCATTGGGGTTCAGACAAATCGTATAAAATAGTACGAGTGAGGTCGTACAAATTCGTACGAATTGGCCGTGAGCTAGCATTGGTAAGTCAACTCCACAGGCACCTAAAAAAGCTATATGTAAGCCATCCATCAAGGCAAGGTAGTATTTCGTATTGTTTTCGGACTATCCCATTTAAAAGTCAATGGGCACACAGCAAGCTGTGAGTAATAATACAGCTTGCTCCACAAAGTCAGGTAAGGACAAGAGAGGTTAAATTACCACTGATAAGCAGAATCCACATCATGAATTTCAGGCAGTGGTTCAAAACTTGCATCGGTGCAAACACACACAAAGAGCGAGTGGGAGATGAGGGACACGCAGTCTGTTGTGTTTAGCAATGCAAATGAAATGGTGAAGATTCAGTAACATTTGAGTAAACAAAACATCAGTCATTCAACAGCAGCCCCAGTGAGCCTCAAACCTCCTTCACTCTAAACAACAGAAACCGGTGCCTGTTTGACTCTCTGGAAGAACAGAGAACTGTTTGTCTTCATAAATAACAAGTCAAGGATGTATCCTTCGAGTAAAGATGCCACATAACGGCAGTGAAACGCTCCCTGACCTTGATGTAATGCTCAGCAGTTGGTGGTTTAAAATTCCTGCAGACCGTGGGACATCAAACAGTGCATATCAAATACTGATGATTTTATTCTATTCAGTTTATGCTTATGCTGAAATCATATTGGACAACAAAAACATATGGAAATCAAATGGCAAGTAATACTTGTAGATAGGGGTGCTCCGATCAGGATTTTTGAGGCCGATCGCAGAAAGCAGTATCTGCCGATCCGATCACTGATACCGATCTTTTTAAAGCCTTCTTTTTATCATGGAGAATTATTTACAGTGGTGATCCAATCCAATCAAGATTTTCAAACATTTATTCAGGGCCTGAATTTCATTTTTGAAAATTAATTCCTCTCTTAGGTGACTCCTGTGAGAGGATTTCTTTTTTCATTTGAGGGGTGAAGGTGGGTATGTTTTAGACATTTTTCAAAAATATATATTATTTATCTTACCTAAATGTTTGATCATGCACTGTATTTTTGTTTTTACAAATCGCATAATTGTTGCACAATAGCTTAATTGTTGGACAATAGCAGTGCAAGCCTGATTTTGTGAGCTGTATGTGAGGTTCACACATACTCTGTTTGCAGTGTGTAATCCATGTGCGGTACAGAAGCAGCACGGACTGTGCTTTCACACAGGAGTCTGCTCCTGATCCATGGCTGTTCACAACAAACACAAATGTTTTCCATTATTTTCATTTTAAATCCAAACATTGTTATTCAAAACGCTTTTTCAAAATTGTGATTCATTTTTTTACACAGTACAGTAATACAAACTTTCATCAATTATTCAATGCTTTTTACTTATCCACTACTTACTACTTTTCTTATGTTATCACAAAAATTCTAAATTAAAACTTACCATTGACAGAAACCGTCAGCTCTACTGCCTTTTCATTTGAATTGAATTATTACAAGCAATCCTGCAGTAAAGAACTTTAAGCACATTCAAATTATTGCCTTATTTAAAAGGTGTTTTTTTTTTCTTTAAACCTAGCCAAAAAGCCATAGCCTATGTGTTGCCTGTTAAACACAGTAGACTATAATTATATGCAGTTATGGTGTAATTGCTACATTTTGTCAATGCATGTTCATATTTACTGCAAACGATGTGCTGTTACTTTAATTCAGTGCGTGCAGCATAGCAAAATATGGACTCTGTGCGGAAACAATCCCTGCACTGCTGCTGACCCACCTCTCCTAAACGCACTGCCATACTGCAACCGTGTATGCAGTGTGAAAACTTTAATCCATTAACAAGAGCACAGAAAAAAATACGCACCACACGCACTGCAAACAAAGTAATGTGAACCTGGCGTTATTATGTGTGTGCGCTGCAAGTGTGCAGGAGTGCACGGTCTCCAGGAAAGCGTTGATTGGTTTAAACACTTAAGAATTAAAAAGAAAAAATGCAGTTTATAAACTTTAGTGATGATGCAACACTGCATTGATAGTGCAAGTGACCTTTCCCATGTCAACTTTGCAGTGTGCAGCTCGCTTATAGGGCAGATGCGATGTGATATGAAGCCATTTGCTTTTTGAGAGATAAAGAGAGGCGCACAGTGATTCACTCATGCTGTTTGTGAAATTATGTCTCAAATTACTTTATCAGTTATTATTTAATGAAGAAATATGAATTGTACCTCACCTAAAGCATTATAAGTATTTTACCCACGCCAGACAGAGACTGAGATTTAAAAAACACAAATACTGCCTTTAATAACCAGTGAACTTTTAGTCTGAATATTGTAAATCACTGAACATGTAAATCACAGGTGCTTAAGTATAGTATGTACACATAAATGTTTTCAACATCTATGCTACCCAGGAGTCATCTTATCACTACCTGAAACTAAAACCATAAACTAAAACCCTCTTTCTCTCTCTCTCTCTGTCTCTCTCTCTCAGTGTGTGCAGAATCAGGTTAGTGGTGTGTTCAAGAAACTGACCTGAAAGTGAAAGCTCTTGGTTTGAAAAATTCCATCAATTATAAAGGATAAAACAGTTTCTGCTTTATTGCTACATCTGAGAAAAATGCAGCAAAGAAAAATGATTAGCCAAAGATGGAGCACACCGTGTGGAGCAGTTTGCCACTGGGAGAGGAGCTTCTCGTCTGATCTCAGAAGAGGACAGTGAGAACTGCTGAGCGGGCCTGTTAGCACTGTCTTAATTTTGCTGAAAGTATTAAATACTGACCGAAGCACATTTCATACTAAGCTCATGCAAAGACTAGTCTATTCAAATGAAGTTAGCCACATTTAAAATATACTATTGCATAATAGTGGGCCAAAGACAAAATGAGTGAGTAAAACAAACAAATAAATAATTAAATAAATAAATAAAAACCTTTCTAAAAGTGACATGAGATACAGCCAAGTATGGTGACCCATACTCAAAATTCGTGCTCTGCATTTAACCCATCCAAAGTGCACACACACAGCAGTGAAAACACACACACACACACACACACACACACACCTATTAGGACACGACCCCTAAAACGAGTAAGCTGACCTGAGAAAAATGTGCAATCAAAATGTTAAGTTGTTCTTAAATGAACACAATACAGACGTCACATTACATTGTAACATTGTTACATTGCAATCTAAAAATAAGCAGGAATTAAATTTACTAAACTAAATAATAAAAAGCACAGAATTATTAAGTAAAACGACTGTTTTGATTGCCCCATTAGAGTCACTTTACAGTTATTGCTTTCATACAAAAACACTTTAAAATTTTACCACATTTGTCGTCCAATTACAAATATTTAGGCACATTTTTAGTTTAAGGGTTGCAGCGATAGATGGTTTTAAAGGTGTGAAGCTGCAACACCGGTTATGTCACTTGCTCACTGTGGCACCACCTCCACCTTTGTTTTGTTTATTTTTAATAGTAATTATAATAATTTAGTTCAGTTAGAGAACAGACATCACAATTAACCGGTGGGAAAAATCTCCTCACCGTCACAACCCTTATGCACACAGCGACACATTCTAAATGAAGTCTGTGAAGTTTAGTGGAAAGCACCGCAAAGCAGAAAGCTCATACATCTCTGACAGCAAAATGGAAATATTTCCAAGGCTTTCTAACATTTACAGATGGAGAATATGCCCGTGAAATGTAAGTAATGTATTTTAAGAAAACAGCACATCTCAAACACATTAAACATATCCGTCATTGGCACATGAAGACTTTCTTTCAGAGCATCTGATGGGCCAAGTCGATTTAAAAAAACTATAAACTGCTATATCATACAAGTTTTTTAAAGGCCTTGAAAAGCTTGTCACATGTTTGGAACAAATTGTTTTACGCAGTTTCTCCACAGCAGTTCAGTCTTTGTCCACCCCTAAATATTTTTTTAAATGCGATTCAATCAAACTCGATATTGACGGTATTGCTTCATAACATATCGCTTATTAAAAATATATTGACATATTGTACAAACTCAATATACCACCCACCCCTAACAGAAACTAGAATGTGTAACACTGTGACACCAAGTCACTTAACTTACCTTTACTTGTCTAAACAAATGATCTATTTTGAATCCGAAAGAGTCATTTTTGACAAAAGTCTAATACTGTATTGACATCCTCACATGATAGGGCTGGTCAAAAACAAATACATTAATTAAAATGACTACTTAAACTTTACACCAAAGTTTACATACTAATTTCCTGTAATAAAGTGCCAGTGTTGGGTATGATATCCCTTCACCTTGTTTTCTGTGACTAGCGAACCCAAAGACAGTCCTATGTCTTGTTCATCTGCTGGTTAATAAGGCCTGAAGCAACTGACTGCAGGAGCTCCATCTCGACTGATAAGTCTAAACACATGTTTTTCTAGATCTCAATGAAAGAGACAGAGAAAGAGAGGGAGTAAGTGATTTGAAATTGAGGAGCGCACTGGCTCTTGTCTCCTCTCAATCCCATTTGTAAACATCTGCAGAGGGAGAGGAGACTGCAAATATTTGACAGAGACATGTAAATACTATAATGCTGACAAGGAAGTCTGTATTTACCCATGTGGTGCATCGGTAAAAGGAAAATTAGGTGGTAGTGACCTCACTTTCCAGATGACACTGGTTTAAAAAAATAAATAAAAATTGAGTCTGCGTTTGCATATGGTCTAGGAATGAAACTGATATGTAGAGACGTTGAGAGGAGATCTGATATTTGCATGAGAGAGAGCGTTACCTTCAGCTTTTCTCAGCGTTTAATAGACAACACTAGGGCTGGGTGATATGGCCTAAAAAATCTCCGATTTTATTTTTTTAAATTCGATTTCTGATTTTTTTCAGATTTTCCCCCATACTTAAGGAAAGCAATAAGTACAAACAGCAGACAACTTAAAGCAAATTTTGCTTTTATTTAATAAAAAAAAGGGCTGCTCCAAGCACGATCATCCGATTGTTAAAGGGGGGTGAAATGCTCGTTTTCACTCAATCTCCTGTTAATCTTGAGTACCTATAGAGTAGTACTGCATCCTTCATAACTCCAAAAAGTCTTTAGTTTTATTATATTCATAAGAGAAAGATAGTCTGTACCGATTTTTCCCAGAAAAACACGACCGACTGGAGGCGTGACGTGTGGGCGGAGCTAAAGAATCACGAGCGCGAGTAGGCTTTTGCTTTGAGAGCGTTTGGAAGCTGTGACATTACCCTGAGGAAAAAAAACATCCAAAACAAACCATGGCTAACAGTCAGTTTCAGCATATATTTATGATCCAGAATCAGATCCCGAGGCTGAAACTGAACGAGAGCAGCATCAGCAACGACTCGCTCCAAGCGGGGCTCGAACCCGGGTCTCCAGCATGGGAGGCGGACGCACTAACAAGGAGGCAGAGATATTTTAAGCAGTTTTGCTCACCGCCTGCGGTTCCAACAAACGATCGTGACCCTTTTTCATTGGGATTGCATCATCCTTAAGAAATAAACGATATGCAAATCCGTCGTCAAACTGGGCCTTGTTTGTAAAACAAGCATCTTCGAAATGCAGGGAACAAACACAAACACTTACACAACTCCATTGATGCTCTGTAAAAATAAACTTCATCCACTGGTCCCTTAATGCTGTTTTTTTTTTTTGGTAATCTGTGCAGCACAAAGTACTGTATTAATATGAAGGAGTTTTCCTGTATTCTGAATTCTAAACTTCATTGTGTTATGTTTTAAGGTTAACAGAAATGTGTGGGAAATTACTGGAGGATCTGATCTTCCATTATTTTTTACTTTTATTTATTTATTTGTGGGAAGTTGTGAAGGTTTGAATGTTTTGTGGCAAATATGAACAGCTTTTTATCTGCACATCTACAAAGGACAATCATTGTACTGAGGTCAAGGCACTTCCTGTCCCATCCAGTAATATTAAGCCCTGGTGTCTGACCTCTTACATCCTACACACTATTGTGTTAAACAGATGGAGGACGGAGGCATCTCATTACACCCTCTACTCCATATGGAGACAAGACACTGAGCTAAAGTGCTGTACAATCATATATAAGTATATTATTTTTATTATGATTATTATTACTATAAATATAGTAAAAAAATAAAGAATTCATGTAAATACTACTATTGCAATATTTCACTGTAAAATACAAAAATGTATATAAAATAAAAAATATTTTACAGTACAACTAAACTAAAATTATAATACTAATATTTTTGTCGGTCTTCATTTCTTAATTTGAAAACATTAAACCATCAAGTTTTTATTTTGGTAGAGAACCACAGGGAGCCCTCTTTTGTTGACAACATCCAGTTTATAATAGCTTCTCATTACAAGTTTGGGAAGATAGTTTGCATTCCCAAATGCATGTTATAAGTGACCCAAACCTGTGTGAAGCAGCATTTGCTGCAAAACAAGCCACTTTTAGACACTGAAAGCACCAGAACACAGTGTGAAAGAACCATATGTGCCTTATGTGATAAGATGAGAAACTAGTAAAGAAGGAGGAGGGGGGGGGGGTCTACTCCAGACCTGTCGAGACTTGCTGAGCTCCAGATGAGAAACACTTAATTACTACATTCACAAGCCTGCCAGTACTGACTTAGACACAGCTCGATAGCCTCCAGATAAGTGTGCATTTGGGTCGAGGCGATAAACCCTGGAGGCTTTGATTGGGTTCAACTCAGCACTCTGCCATATTTACTAAAGATGGGCAAGCAGCCTGAGGGGGCCATCCTCCGTGTCCATGCTTCTACGTAAAAAAAAAAAAAAAAACAGAAACAATACATAACACAGGGAAAGCAAAATACAGGTGTCCTGAGGAGTCTTTAACATTTAAAAAAAAAAGCACAGCGCTTGTGGCACAAGATGTGTTGCTATCAGTCAAACAAGCCTGTTTAGTAAAATGTTCAAAACCATAGACAAATGAAAAAACAGCTTGGATGGACACAAGAATGCAACGTATGGGAAAAAACCCCACACCTGAATAGTGCAACAACAGCAAATGTTTTTAGTTAAAGACTTAAGGGAAGCTCTTCTTTGCCCAAGTAATCCTCACCTTTCCTTTCCTGGGTTGGGTAAATGTGATTACAAGCCTATTTTTGACATCCCTGAAAAGATAAATATAGGTTGGAGTTGTCTATTTCTTGCGAGGCTCTGTGTTCAAGTCACTGACAGGGATAATGGAGAGATCTTGCTAATAGGAGCAGTGAAATTTCTAATCCAGGTTAGACTGGGAAGACAGACCGGGAGCTTTGCTGTTATACACCTGACATTCAGTAGCTTGCCTTATAACAAAAGCTCTTTAGCCCGAGCTGCTCTGACAACGAAGACCTGCTTTTCTTAAGTCACACATGAAGTTAGATCCCAGAAGGTTGGCTTCTTTTTAGAGAGAAAAGGTGCAAAAGACTAAAAAGGTGTAGAGGAAGAAAGAGGCTCCCAGTGAAAATGATTTAGAGGGAAACTGAAGCACTAACAAAAGAATAGGAAGTGACATTGCGTGGGTAATGAGCACAACTGAGCGGTTAGCCATATCTTTGCTGCTGTGAGCTGCTGACAGCAGAGAGCGGGCCAAGAAACATCTCTGCTACTGACTAAACTGTGCAAAGGTATGTCTTCAGCAGTACCTTTTGTGTCTATCTCCTGAGAGACAAGTACCAACAAACAACACAAGGTGAAGACCATTAACAGGATCTGAAGATGCAATTTTGCAAATATGAAGCAGGGGCTCTATAATTTTACTGTGATTCTCACATTTGGACAATCAATCAATCTTACTCAAAATGAAAGGAAGATGAAAGGAGGAGAGGCAGAGGAGAAAAATGATGATCTGTAAAAGATGAATGAGAAGAAGGGAGATATACTTACAGAGGAATGATAATAGGAAGGGGTTAGCCAAGCGTGAGCGTGATTTGTGGGCAGAAGGGAGTGTCGCAGAGCTATTTGTCTCTGGATTTTTCGCATCCAGGCAGATTGGAAGCAGTACTCCATCCGCTCAGACTAATTATGCACCGTGAAAATATGGTTCACAAAAGTAGCAACACAGACTTCACAGCTGAAGAGATTTTACTGGCAGTTTGAATTAAGAAAAAGTATTAGCCTACTGCAAAAATATTTACATGCAAAAAGGTTGTAGTAGAAAACGTGACTTCATGATTCATGAGGAAGAGGACACAAGACTCAAACTACTCATGAAAGGGTAAAGTTTAAGCTAAGAGTATAAGCCTTATTTCCATGCAACATGTAAAATCCACTATTTTTTATTAGCATTCATCAGTCAGCTGATGGTAAGTCCTAGAGTATCTGCAGTCAGACTGAGCTCTGATTGAAGCGATAGTAAGAGAGGCAGGAGATTACAGGCTATTTTTTCCTGAAGAATCACTCTTCCAAACAGGAAGCAAGTGCCCATGGGATCAGTGCTAAATCATTTCAGTCCGCTCTCTCCGTAAGAAGATCTAAAGGTATTTCTGCAGGCACTTTCACAATAAATAGATAAATACACATCTAAATAAGCCATATTAATAACAGAGGGGCGAAGATAAAAGGGAACTGCAAAACAGTTTGGTTAGGGCTCTTAGGAAAGCCTGGAGTTTCTATGCTTATTTAAAGAACTGTTTTAGGAAGTGTTAGCAAAGGTGCTGATTGACTGAGCTACAGTCTTTATCTTGGTGTGAAAACTGCCTGCCAATTTTCACATTAAACAGTTCAATTTGCTGTCGCTATCTGGGGTCTTGTGAGGATCCTCCATTATCCGTTATAGCTTTGCAGTTTGCAGTTAGGTCTCTTAAAGCATCTTGGGCTGCGTATACACTTGGCATTAACATGCAATCACTATGATCCGATCAAGCAGATTGGATCATCAGAAAACGGCACGTTTACATTTTAAAAATCGAAAATAAGTGTAGGAGTCTCACTAGTCTCCACACGGGTGTTCTCTCAGTTTTTTCTGACAGTTCGCGAGAGAAGTGTTGGGGGGGGGGTTGTGTGATGTCGACCTGCCAATGCAAGATACAATGGCTGGATTGCCTTTACATTACACTGAGATCCGATCACAATCCGTCTTTGACTACCTCTGGACCAGGACAAGCTGATCGGATAACATTCCGATAAGAAGTGCATTTACACTTGTCTTTTCAATGTTTATATGGACAACATCTGGATACAGGTCGCATGTTAATGCCAAGTGTAAACGCAGCCTTGGAGACATTGCCACAGTTCTTCTGGATTTAGTCTGTCTCAGTTTGTTCTGTTTCTTCATGCCATTACAGACACACTGGATGATGATGAGATCAGATCTCTGTGTGGAGCACTGGCTGTTGCCAGACTCCTTGTGCAAAAAAAACTAAAAAAATAAATAAAATCATCTCACTGGATTATTACAATTAATGGCAAAAATGAATGTTTGAAAATGAAAATTTCCTACTGACACACTACAGTAAAAGATAGATAACTTAAAACCATTTCTAGCTGGTGAAAATACTATAGGTTAATATATAGGTTATCAGTATAAAGACAGTATGATTACTGATTTTTGACCTTTCTTTATATATTTAATCTCCAAGCCTTGCAGCTTTTGACCAGGGTGTTTGATTTACGTACAGTGGTCAGTCAGTGACAAGAGTTTTATTAAAGCTATAAAACTGATCTGAGAACACAAGAAAACACCCCTGACAAGAAGTGCAAATTGTAAATTTTGTGGAAGCAAATTTATTACACAACAGTGGGGGTTGAAAGTGTACAAAAATGCAACCATTTAGCACAACCAGACTTTTTGCATTTAATGATGTACATCTTAATTTAAATGCTTTTATCATTTAAAATACAATTTATATTTTTTGTGAGAGATAAATATTTAATTTTAACGTAACTCGGAACATGAAACCAATATCTTGTGCACTAAAAATGTCTCAATGTAGATTTTGGTGAATTTACCCTACTCAGAGGAAAATAAAAGTCGCAGGTCACAGTAGTCTGACAGACTCACAGAAAGACAAAATACACAATATAATACAACTTAATGTCAGTTCACACATCCTTTATCTGACTTTCAGCATTCAGAGATGCAGTCCCTACCCAACTAAATATATTACTCTGCTCTTTACTGAACTAAAGTAACATTTTTCATTGTCAAATGGCGCGGTTTATCATCACATGGCATCAGAACTTCACAATTTTCATGAAGTCTGAGCAAGCTCTCCTTGAAAAGAGGACACAGGAGAGGGAAAAAAAACAAAGAAACTGCAATATTAACCTACAAACTTTAAAGCTGAGTAATCTTTTTGAGTGCAATTTCAGAAATTTCAAGCCACTGTATGAAGGTTAATCAAATATACTTTTTTTCTTTTTTACTTCTTGTAAATACAGAAAACTGTACACTAACAGATGCAGTGTTGTGGCAAACTGCACAGCCTGTTTTTATGGTCGGAAAAAGTCATATGAATGTGCATCTTCTGTATCATCTGGTGTTTAGCAGCCTATGAAATAACTACGACCAGTTTAAGTGCTAGCAAAGTGATCTTACACCATGCAGAACTGATTGGATGATGGATGGGGCTGGGGTACAAACCCAACTCACATCACATGACCAAGGAAAACTGGCACTTTGAGAGGGACAGGCATAACGAAAATGGAATATAGGGCGGGAGAGAGGGGACTGTGAGACAGGTGGCCTGAAGGAAGGAAATGAGGATAAGAAAGAGAGAGAGATAAAGAAGGGACATCCAGAAGGACAGAAGGAAGAGAGAGAGGAGCAATGGGGAATGATGGGATCTCCTCCATATGGGCTCACTGGTGGCTCACATACAAAAGACAATGGCAATCTCATGCCAGCGCTCAAATGCTTTTATACAAGCTACATTAAAACCCCTGTAAATTATGAGTGAGCCATGATCAAGATGCTGCCGTCCTACAGAGTTCAGCTCCAACCCTAATCAAGCACACCTGCCTATAGCTTTCTAGTGATTATGAGGTGTGTTTGATTAGGGTTGAACCTAAACTCTGCAGGACAGTGGCCTCTAGGTACGAAGCTGCCCACACTATGGTCCTGTTTACACCTCGTCACTTCATGCGTTTTTTCTGATCTGATATAGCTATCCCATCGTGAAAAGACCAGATGTAAATGCCCTCCGAAACGCATTTAAATGGATACAAATCCGATCACTCAAACCACTTCAGGAGCTGGTCCAGGACGCTGTAAATGCATCTGGTTGTTGAAACCACAAATGCAAATTTTACTCCTCCCAAAACTTTAAAATAATAAACGTGTGAGAGCATGTTATAGGCTATATGACATTATAGTCATATGACAGTGCTAATGCAATGCGCATTGCCACGGACGAGTAGCTCATCCTCAGCAAGCTGACGCGCAAACTGCCGTGAATGAAACTGAAAGACGCAGATGCTCAACACACAATCAACTTTACTAAAAGAAGTGTAACTAACCTATCTTTCCAGTGCAGATGTTGCGCGCTCTCCTATTGCAGGCTTTGATCTTGAAATGAGCTGTTAATGAATAGAATGCAGCATTTATCTTTTGATCATGTTGACATAAACTACGCTAAATTTACATATAGCGCAGGATTTGAAGATCGGATTTATATCGGTTTTGCGACGACACATTTATGTGTGAAGTATAAATGGAGACGTTTTACGAATTCAGATGCATGAAACAAACAAGTGTAAACTATATGAATGAAATATATGAAAAACCTAGCATTTTTAATCTTTCTCATGCAAAAGTGTGAGGTCTGTATATATTTGATTTACCAACTTCCCCTGAGCTGTGGCTGGCAAAAAGTCACAGCATTATTGTGCTTCCTCTTATCACGGTCCACAGAGAAGTCATAATTATAATAATATGATTCACACATACACAGGATAAAGGCCACTTTCCCGGTAATGTGTGAACATCAAGAGTCACCCTCATAAAGAACCATTCCCCATTATAGATGTCCTGAAGTTGACATCCTTCACATTGTTTTGTCATTGTGAGATACCAGATCAAAGCAAGCACCACTTCAGGTCAGGGACTACTGTATTCACTTTGCCTCTGACTCACTGCCGCAGTAAAATAGTGCTGAGTGGTTACCTAGGAAATATAGTTAAATTTAATCCAGCCGTTTTTGAGCTGACGGCCCAGGCTGCTGTGTATCTTGGCAAAGCAGCAGGAAATGACTTCAGTTCAAAAGGCCCACCATGAAAGAGAGAAAGGGGGAAAAAAAGGAAAAGAAGTTTATAAAAGCTGAAAATTGTAGTGTCTGCCTCAGCAGCTCCAGTGGGTCAGTTTGGTATGTCTGTGTAGAGTCAATAAGGCAAATGTCCTGTGTAGCATCCAGACTGAGATAAGGGCTGGGGTCTATCAGAGAGCAGCTTCAGGGGCAGTAGACACAGCAGTGATTGACAGGGGGAAAGAATGAGCCTAAAGCCGATGCAGTCAGAGAGAGACTACGGCCCTCACAGGTGAGCTAGAAATATCCTCTTTAGTAATATAATATGAAGGGCTTTGTCTCATCAGTTGGAGACATTATAATCAAATAGAGGTATATATTATCAAGGAAATCAAGTGCAGAAGGCTTTCTAGGGCCAATTAAACAATTCAATAGAAAATAATAACAAATAATGTTAAGAGCACAGGCCAACCCTCTACATTGCTAGTAAATCACTCGCACATGCGACTATATCTTCCTTCTGGCTACTAAATGATGTCTAATATTAGCCAATGGCTAATAAATTCTCAGATTTTACTCGAGAGTGTGTTAGTTGGAGGCTAAGCAAGTTTAGCACAGATATATGTTCACTCGCGAACACTGACTCTCCGTCAGGCGATCTGTACTTTTTTTCTAAAATGGATGCGCAGTAGGGCTGCACGATGTGTCGTTAAAGCATCAATATCGCGATGTAGGAATCCACAATAGTCACATCGCAAAGATTAATAAATATAGTGACAAAAGTATTGCTCGTGGTAAGTTCATGTTAGTTGTTAACAATTCAAACCATATCATAAAATAATTTACTCTAATTTAAATAATACTCATTTAACAATCTAACAATCACAATCATTTAAATTGAGAATGTTAGTGTGCTCACCACATTTTTGTTTGTAAAAAAAATATATTAGATTTGATTTCATATCGCAATATATATCGCAGAAAGATAAAATGTTGCAATGTAATTTTTTCCCAATATCGTGCAGCCATAATGCGCAGCGCACCTGTATTTAATGTACCGTAAACTCTAGTGTGAAATCGCTGTCGCTTTCTCTCACACTCACGTAGAGAAAGAGAGAGATAGAGAGAGAGAGAGAACATTTAAACAATATTATTTGTTGCATTTCCCTGTCAAAATAGGTAGGCTATTTTATAAGCGAGTCTACAGAACAACTTACTGAAATGCTGTGTGTAAAAGCTCATTCAATGTTTTAAACTGTGGGAAACGTGTAAAGCTTATAAACATTTCAATGTAATATAAATTGGCCTCAGAATAACCTTTCGGTGTCCATACGCTCATCAGTCAGCTAGAAAAATAACTATAAAGAGGAGCATTTTGCTATAGTTATGCGCTATTGCATTTTAATATTTTTACTTAACCTGTTGTCTACATGTTTCAAAGAACCATCTCTTTCGCAACTTTTTATAATATAAGGAACCTTCTTTCTCCACAAATAGCCTTTTGTGAAATGTAAAAGTCCTTTAGATGTTAAAGGTCCTTTATGAAGCCATTTAGACAAAAAAGGTTCTTCTGTGGCATCATGAAGCCCCTTTATAAGCGTGTATGACAAAATTTATAAGATGCACTGAGGAGGAGCCCAAACTACACTCGCCAGGTGATGCTTAAAAGTTGTAACGGAAACAGGTCAATTTAGCTCAAAGGGAATCATTTAATAATTTAAAGGGAATTTGAACAGAATCACTGTTTCGCCCTGTGCGCCCTGCGATTCACTGAACAAGCCGTTTAACATCAAATCTGCGCTGGATATTAATATCCAAACTATAGTGAAACACTATCAATTAGCACAGTAACAAGATCGACAGTTTAAGACATTAACTTGTAAGCACAAAACACAAGATACTTCTCTTTTCAATATGAATAAGGCTTTATTAGATAAATCTAAGACATATAAACTAATCTAACACATAAACGCACGCACTCACACATTCACAAAAGTTGCAGGAAGATCGAAAGTTAGGGAAAGATGAGTTTAAGAGAATGGAAATATGGAATCCCAAGTTTACAGCAATACGTTAAATTGCATAGACATGAACAACCATCAATCACGTAATTAGCGCTCGCATTGAGTTCCTCAATGAGGTTAAAATTATATTAGATACACCAGTACAAATGTCTGAGGGTACATTGCCTTGGTTTCCGATGTCGCTGATTGGCTAGAAGTTCAGTAGTCGCTGAAATGACGTCTTGGGGAGCCCGTGCTTGGGCGTTGGTTGAATATGCAGAGTTGTGTGGCTGGTTGAAGTTGAACTCGACGTTACAAACTTAATTCAGAACACGAAACTCTCAAACGGAAAAGAAAAGAAATAAAGTTTGACGAGACAAGGTTGGGTTTCTTCTCATCGTGACTGAGTAGCAGCAGGCTTGCAGGCTGAAGCACACTGCAACCGCGCTCAAAGAATAGTGATAAAAAAAACATGGCTTATAGCAGAAAACACAGCTAGAGACTAAAAGCAAAGATTTTATGGTGTCCTAAGTATTTAAACTGGCCTGTTGGCCACACCTCAAATGTTGTCTTGACCAATCAGATATTGTCTTGGCTCGGGGGTATCATAAATCATATGTTTATCTTACCAAGCATGTGGTCCGAATTTTCCTGCCTTGCAGGGTCTAATTTTGGACATGATTCCTATTACCAGGTAGGGCTGCACGATTCTGGATAAATTGAGAATCACGATTTTTTGATCTCATATAGAGATCACGATTCTCCTACGATTCTTTATTATTATTATTACTATTAACATTATCATTATCACAAGTATATAAATTAATTATTTTATTTTGCAAGGATTCTTTACATTGATCAAGTGTGACAAAGACATTTATAACAAAATATTTCTATTACACACAATTATTGTTCTTCTGAACTTTCTATCAAAGAAACCTGAAAAAAATCTACTCATCTGTTTTCAACATAATAATAATAATAATAATAATAATAATAATGTTTTTTTTGAACGGCAAAACAGCATATTAGAATGATTTCTGAAGATCATGTGACACTGAAGACTGGAGTAATGATGCTGAAAATACAGCTGCACACCACAGAAATAAATTACATTTTAAAATACATTCAAGTGAAAGCAGTTATTTTAAATGGTAAATATTTCAAAACTTTACTGTTTTTGCTGTACTTTGGATCAGATAAATATAGTTTGGTGAGCAGAAGAGACTTTAAAAAAACATTACACATCTTATGGTTCAAAAACTTTTGACTGGTAGTGTATATATAATATATTTAAAACCCCAGTTTTTTTAATATTAGAATGATGAAAAAGTTGTTTAGATCACTGATTCAACGACTCACTCATAAACCTACTACACTTGTTTCATTTCTGGATGAATCAGCGTTTTTGAACGATTCTCTTGAATGAAAAATTAATTCATTGACAAATAAATTAAGACACTTGTCGCCACCTATTGGTGAAACAATGCAATCGACACAAACGTTATTTAAAGCGCAGTACTTTCAAAAGGGGATTTGTTATATTTTGATCGCTGCCATATAGACATCAATGTTTATATTTAAACAATAAACTTTATCCCAGTATTTCTGTGATAATATAAATGACCGTAAGACAGATATAATACTGTGTAGTTGAAAAGACTGTTTGTGAAGATGTTTCTTAACCAAACATGGTAAGAGCTCTCTCTGTGTCAGCGGCAGTGCGCGCACGGATTTGAATGATCCGGTAAGACTTTGTCAAAGGTTTAACAGACTCGGGGAATCGTTGTCTTTTAGAAATGAGATCGAGAGGGTGTCTGAATCGAGATCGCGATCTTTTAACGATTAATCGTGCAGCTCTATTACCAGGTTATGATATATTTGACAAATAAATGATTGTCAGGACAATATCAAGCAAGCAGATTCAATCACACACATACCAAACATAATTATGAATCATTAAGCTATGCCATAGTTATTAAAAAAACATACACAATAAGTGATTATAACATGATAGTCATATGTGTGGGTTACACATAAATGAATATGGAGTGAAGCGATGGACTGATTCATTTAGAAGTCTTTTTGAGTTCATTCTGGTCCATATATATGTACAAAAAGACATTTTCTTTGTCATTCTCTGACATAGGGATGTTCTGTGGAGAGCAGAGGATACAAGTCCCCCCCCCCCCCTTAGGAATTTCAGTATGGTTCTGCTGGGTGGGGGAAGTCAATGGAAGTGTTTAACTCATGGGTTTCCATGTGATGTCCAGCGTTGCATTTCGATTACGAACAACATATCTGACAATCTCTTCTGTGAATTAAAATTGTCAATAATTGTTCTAGTGGTGTTAATGTTGAAAGCTGTTGTGTGAACAAGTTGGTTGGTTGGTTCTCTTCCTTGGGACTTGTGGCACAGAATGTTTTATGACTTCCTGAGGAATTCGGCTCGTGTTCCAAACACTGCTTTGATAGACTCTTTAATTTGTCTGGTTCGACTCATTTCTGTTACAAAGTCTTCTAAACAAACTACAATAAGCAATGCAGTTTAAACAGAATGTCCATGAAAACACAAGAAATTAAAATTCAATACATGGTACAAAAAATAGTGTGCTTGAAGAAGGAATATGACGAAATGCAGAGGAAACCGTCTCCGTTCACGTTTAATTTCACAGTGCATCCTAACAACATTAAAGGAAGGTAAAATTTGGTAAAACCTGAGGGACAATGCCTTCACTAAATAACAACCTGCTGTCTGCATCCACCATGGCACAGATTGCCAAAACTCAACTCGTAACAACATAAAGCTGAAATAAGTCACAACACTGTCAAACTTAATCACACTCCCAACATTTTGCTCAAAGCTAGATGCTCAAGCAAGCCGATTCAGTGATCTTACCCTCTCATCTGGGTCAGTGTGTCAGTCAGCCTCGAAACAAAGTCAGTGACACACTCTTACTGACCTCATTACCACCCCTCCCACGCTCATAAAAAAAACACTATTAAAGACAACATGCTTATAAGCATGCTGTTAATTTACATTTTAACACTTGTTTTGAGGGGTTGAGGTGAAGTGTGGGGGGAGCTTGCCTTTATTACAAGATTTTTCTTCTGCAGCTAGGGATAAATGAAGGTCAATTACTTATGGTTTGTGGTGCTTTCACAACAGGATCCAGCAGAATCCTGGGGGTTTATGAGACCGGGATAGTTTGATTTGTTCTCAGTGGGGACTAACCTGCAGGAAACCGTGTCAGAGTTATCTATGGCTCTCACTCTCAGTGGACAAAAGAAAACTCTATGAAAAGGTTTCTTAAGGACAAATATGTTATATCAAATACCTGGATGTTAAAACTTTCCTAGACTCAAACACACAGTAGTCTTAAGAATTTAAACACTTGAAGCGTGTTTTGCTAGGCTGCACTGCCAGGTCTAACAGAGCTAAATCTGCTGTGCAGCACACTGTGGCCTAAAACTCTTGTTCAGGCTGCTTGATGATGGTTTCATGCATCAGCAAATCTCAATCAGACTGCTAAGATGCTCTGGCACCATTCTGAGACTACTAAAGCAATAGTGCCTAAACAACACGATCACTCTGGACTTAAAGCCCACCACTTGGAAGTAGTACATTACAGTAGATGACCAGTAACAATATATACAGAGCCAAATTCAGCCACTTTATCCAGCTCTGTGCTTTGGCATACTACTAGTGTCCGCACTTAATAGTTTGCAAAGCCATCTGCCATGGCTGTATGAAACTTAAAAAAAAAAAAACAATGAATAGATTTCCAAACATCTGTCCTGAACATGAGAATGTAAAAAATAAACAAATGTCAGTTTTGCTTTGAATAACACAATATAAACGGCTACTTGGAAGGTAGCAGCTTTCAGTGTTTAACAAACATACCGAGAGGTCAGACAAAATATAACAATGAAATATGGCACTGCTGGCTGGTTCATCTACCCTGACTCTTTGTCCTATGCTGTATTAGCAATCTGTGCCGTTTATAATAACAGACATAAACACAGCACGTGCACACACCCACATCTTTTATTGAGCTTATGGCAAGCTCATGCTAAATGACTGAAAGACTAGCCGAATCACTTGTGTTGCTCACGCTACGCAACAAGATTTCTTCTCACCTGTCGTCATCTTGTCATAGCTGCGCGCATACTACACAACACAATGCTAACAAGGTGCACACACTACAAAACATTCAGTAAAGAGGCGTTCCCAATAATCAGTGAAAATAAGTTTTCTCTAATTTTCGAGAAATTACAGCGATTGTAGGCCATTTCTTCAAGCATGGACGATCAACTGGCCCTTCAATTGGTCTGTGCACTTATTTTACCCCGAAAATGTTGATCGACTTGTTTTCCTGTCCAATAAATTTGTAATGGTGTCGGTTACGTTCAATAAAAACACACACATGGCCTATTCTCAAGTCCATTTAAAGTTAAATTTTTTGAACAGTTGTTTGAAATGCATTGAATCATTTTTTTAAATAGTCTTGGAGATTTTTGAATTGCTTAAATCATAAATGCAGCCCGGGTTGAAGCCTGCACTGATGTTTTTGTTATGGCAGCCGTCCCCTCTGCACATATACTTTTTGCTTTTTGCGGTTTGTTATTCTGCACGAAACGTCATGCCAATAAATAATAAATATTGCTGACTTGTGCGTTTGCAGCGCTCTCTTAACGCTCGTCCCTTATTTGACGTTGAAAAAGGAAACGTTTTTTTTAGTCATGCAAAATCGTTTTTACAATCGATTCAATGAACACTTATGTCTTAAAAATTTAAAATGATTTTTTTCACAAAAGTGACAGCCCTACTTGTGACTAATCAAAGGCTGCCAATGTGAGTGTGCACACTGACAGATGTGCAAAATGCCAGGCGTAAAAGCATAATTTAAAAATGTATATATATTTTAAAACTGGCCGAGTTAAAAACTGGCCGACCAATGAGATTGCTGCTTTTGTTCACATGCCTGGAGCTGCTGAGTTACAGTAAAACACGACTTGGTGGCGCTCAAACACAAAATGGTCTTGCTGCGCACACATTGATACCTAACTATAAAGAGGAAGTAAACGTAGACGAAGATACATTGAGGCAAGATGAATGTAGAGCTCCTGGTCTCATAGGTGTCTGAACTAGGGATGCACGATAATATCGGCACAATATCGGTATCGGCCGATAAAAGCTTAAAATGACCATTATCGGTATCGGCCGATATGAATATTTCTGCCGATGAGCCAAACCGATATTCTCCAAGTGAAATAATTGACCTGTTTTTCAGATGTGAATGTCTGTCTACATTTGTAAAATAATAAATTTATGGTAGAATCAGTACAGAAGAGATACATGGATTTCTCTTCAGTAAAATTAAAGTTTAAATATATCAGTATATATTTGTATATATATCAATATCGGTATCGACATCGGCCAAAATTATTTTGAAAATATCGGCATATCGAATATCGGCCAAAATCCAATATCGTGCATCCCTAGTCTGAACACAAAGGGCTTTACGACAAACGCAACAGCGACTACAAAAATGCGAGAGGCTGTGAGTGATGTGACGGTATATAAATGCACATTCATTCACAATGTACAAATGAAGCTTTTAATGTGATTTAAACTTTAAAAGTACATTAAAATAGAAACAACACAAAAGTTATTCAACATGGAAAGCAAAGGAAATGTAGTAACTAAATAATTTCCCCAGATAATTGTTTCATATCGTGTGCTTTGCAGGGCTGCGGGACACAGGACAGAAAGGCCATCCTTGTTAATTCATCCCTTTTACTTATTAATTTGTGGCAACTGTCCATGTTTCATTAATTTTGCTCCCTAAATAACCCATGATTTAACTGAAATAAGGGAACAAATTAATAAATCGAGCAAATTCTTAATTCATGAAATCTTTCATTTGCCTTTCCATGTTTACCACAGAAAGAGATGCGAAAACATTGTGCGAAAACAGTGATTAAAAGTGAAAGATAATAAAATAAACCTGCGAAATTAGAGGGTTAGACTGTAAAGATTTAGATTTAGGAACAGAAACAATGCCTAAATGTTATTGAATTTGTGGAAATTCGTGACCAACCGGCAAACCAGAACAAAACGACATAAGTGAAGGCCATAGGCTCGAACGGCATCCAGAGGCATGGTCGCGATCTAACATTTTCCAGTTAACCTATTATTCCTCTAATAAACAAAGCTTTTATACCACACTTGTCATAATCAGAGCTTATAATTTGTAAATAAATCATTGCTGGATTCAAAACAGCAATTAAAAGGCTGTGACTGACACTGACAATACGTTTTCCAGGAGCATTCAATGATGTTACTAAGTGGTGATGCCGCAACAAGCATCGGTCACGAGTTTCTGCGTGTACCTAACTAGGGCACAGGTTCTCAAGCCCTGGGACAAAATGGGATGCTTTAAGTAAAATGTATAGCTTATATAAGTAATAAGCCTTACATAAAAATAACAATTTGTTTTCATTATTTATTATTTTTCACGTGCCGATAATATCAAACAGGTTTGAAAATGTCGAAGCATCTGTTATAGTTCGAGACAGGTTTGGATCACATTGCTGACCTGCTCATACTTAACGAGCACTGATTTGGTCACAATCCGTGACACTGTCCGTGACTAAATCCAGCCCAAAATCCTGTGGTGTGAGCATGGCTTCACATTGGCCTAGGGAGGGAAGCAGTGTCAGTCGGAGTGTACCTGCTTAATGGACAGCATCCTCTTTCCTTTCTTTACCTCCAAACACCACTATGAGGCCTCAGGGTAGCCACCAAACAAGAAAGTGGATCACAGACAGTGACAAGCCACAGAGACAGATAAAAAGGATTTCAATTTTGTGTGTGTACTGTATGTGCATCACTTTGAAAGAAAATGAATCGGTCCATGGCAGAACAACCTTGTAAGGCCCTGTAAACAAAACTTACAGTACTACAGGTATTTTTTTTTTTTAAACAAGGCAGAGGTAAATATATCCTTGTATCTAAATATACGATATGAAAACAGTCCATCAACAGAGTTTCTCTTTTTTTCACTGGCAAATTTTGATTGCCTGAATATTTTTAAACCCAAATTTTTATAATATGCACCTAAATATAGTTTAAGCAGAATCCACCGCAATGCATATGCTAACTATATGTTGTTTTGTAATTATGAGACAGCTACATGTACCAAACTGCTTCTAATTACAAACTCTGAGTACCAGAGTGCCATGTTGGGAGCTCTAATTACATGGTATTGGAAAAGTACATGCATTATATTCTTTACATCAAAACTCAAGCAAACACTTGCATATCAGTGACAGCTGGAGAAAAACCTGGTTATATAACACAAAAATATGAGATTGTCTTATAACAACAATAGTTCCACAAATACATCTACAACCTGAAGATAACTGTGTTTCGGTTTTATATGAAAGGATCCAGGCCTGCTGATACATGTGCAGTGCCCTTCACATCAAAAAGTCGCCAAACTCGTAATGTGGCTTAACAAAGCATTCAATCAGAAACGACTTTAATCTCTATGGTGTTAGATCCCTATAGCTTTATTCCCTAAAAGGTTCATTTATTATTACTTTAAGCCTGGCTACAGCTGTACTACTATTGCATTGATGTGACACTTACCACAAATATCTGTCAACTAGGTACCACTAACAAAAATATATTTTATTTTGTGTGAAAGAAAGTGTTTCTAAATGTTACAGATAATTGGTGTGACTGATTTTTATTAACTTCTCAAATCTGTTATCTGTTGTTCGATATTGAGACCAACAATAATGACCATAACAATGAGCAAAACAAATAATATAAAACTTAATTATTAGAATAGACATACATATATATATATATATATATATAGTGTCAAAAAGCAAAAGAAAATATTACAATCAGTACTGAATATACTTTTTTTTTAGACACTTACTCATAAAAATAATTTGCTTCTTATATGTCATACAAAAAGCAGTCCATCTCTACCGAATGTTGGAGCAAATTACATTACATTGGTTGAAACATTAATGCCCATTTTGGGACATTATTGCATTTTAAAAATTAAACAACTCATTATGATAGCCAGAACTCAAAAGACATCCAACACTGACCATTCAAAGTAAAAGACATGCAGTGGCTATTAACAATGACCAATAACATAACCACAGGCTAACATGACTACAAGCACAAACCTGATTTCTGGATGTAAGTTAACACCCCAAATGTCAGGTGACACCTAAATCTCCTTTAAAAATGCATATGACACGGTTTATTCATCACAATCCTTTGCAGATATCATCAGAGCTGACAGCAATAAGTGTAGCTATGCAAAATCACTCCTGTCTTGTACACTGGTTGTGAATGATCTACCTGCATGAATGCTGAAAGTACAGACTTATCTCATCTCTCACACACGCCACTCCCATTCCTCCTGCTTCAGACAACATGCCGTTTTTGAAGAGTTAAGACTGGATGTATCTGTCATGTATGTTCGACAGCAGCACTGCACCACAACAACCGAAAGTGCAGTGACAACTATGATGCTCATCTGACATAAGACACAAAATGCAAAAGACGAAGCTCGAATTGCAGATGCACATTTGCTTGTGTTGCATGATAAAAGTAATCAAACCATGACACTTACTTGCCAATGACCTCGCACAGCTCGTAAACATCTTCAAAGAGCACGTCGTCGTCGGCCATGGTCCAACAAGACCGGGGAATTTACACTCCACCAGAAAAATCCGTCCAAATGGTAAATATATCAGAGGATTACAGCGTAGATACTTCAGAGTACCAGGAACGTGCGGCGCCAAGAAACGCTGACAGCCGACGTTACCGCTCTCCAAATTCCGACAAACAGGAAATTATTGATTCCTGTCGGTTTTAATGAAAGGAAAAATATCCGTTGGTGGTTCGGTTGAAGCGGGCGGACAGTAGTGAGCGCACGGTCCGTTTGACTCACTGTGCCCCACCTTCTCCTCCCTCTCTCCAGGCCCCCTTAACGTTAATCCCGCTTCCACTCGAGGCTGGGGGAATTCAAACGTTAAAAACAACTCCAAAATAATCGCTGTTGAAGTCAGAGAACCGAGTGGGTTAAGTCGACTAAACGCTAAACTAACTAACTCGATTCTGTCGAGCCCAAAAAAGAACTACACGCCGTTTCTGGGATAAAAATGTAGGCTGTTATTAAAAGTGCGCAGTTCAGTTGATTCTACTCATTCTACCCACGCGCAGGGCTTCACTGAGACGCGCGAGGCTTTTCCCTGCTCGCCGCCGTTGCTCTAGTTCCCCGCACAACTCCAGCCAAGGGTTGCCAGGTCCTAGAGAAATTTCCAGCCAACGCTTTCTCAAAACCCGACCAAAAGGAACGAAAACTAGCCCAATTTTTGCCCTGTCCAATCACAGCTGAGAGCTGCTTTATTCCATAAATACCCTTTAAATAAACTTTTAGATTTTATTTATTCTATGTTTAGAATCTTAGCGAGACTTTGACATATAATATGTAGCATGTGCATATTATTTAATTTGTATTTTATTATTATTTTAACCTTTCTTTCATTTTAATTCCCAGCACATTCATGATAAAATGTAAAATTAGGGCTGGGTGATATGGCCAGAAATATTATGACAATATTTTTTTTCATATTAAAATGTATTATCACACTATTCATTTACCATTATTATGGAAGGAAATGCTTTGAGAATGCATATAGGC
Organism: Carassius auratus; assembly: GCF_003368295.1. Lineage (NCBI taxonomy): Eukaryota > Metazoa > Chordata > Actinopteri > Cypriniformes > Cyprinidae > Carassius > Carassius auratus. The sequence goes on along the minus strand of NC_039251.1, from coordinate 13,249,489 downwards.
ATGACTTTTTTATAATAAAATATATAACAATTAATTATTTTACAACAAAAACATTGCAACTTTATTTTCAAATAAGATGCACGACAAAACGGTAGCCTATGTTTGATATTAAAGCATGGATGAAAACTATTTTGATTGAATTATATTTCTTACAAATAATAGTAATAGTATTAGCCTATTATTTTGAGAAGTACTATATCATGGTAACATATTTCTGTAAAAAAAAATTGCACGTTTGTCGGGAAGATACGGTGAGCAGCTCTCTCGCAGAGGCTTTGGAGATGAAGTTCTTGAAGTGCGAGGCAAATGCTGAAATGACTGTGAGCTTCACGTGTGTTTAGTTTGTAGACAAAACTATAACTTATAAGCAGACTTATAAGCGACATGTTTTGACTGGTTGTTGTCGTGTTTAATTCTGATGTCTAAAAAAGAAAACTTAACATCTGCTCTGCTCTGGGTGAAACTCAAGTTGTGATATGGCATCCTCTCCATTCTTAAGTTGCCAGGTATATATTCCAAGTATAATACACATTAGTAGGATCTATTTTAATGTTTATTTGTATATAGATACACTTTAGGCAGCCGCGGTACATGATAAAAGTAGCCCAAAAATACGCAACCTGCGGCTCTGCAATTTTCCCTGCGACTGCATTTTCAAAATAGTCCAAATGTGCGGGAAAACCGCGACCCTGGCAACATTGACTCCAGCGCTGCTGCTCCCAGTTTCCCGAAAACGCAAACTCCTCCCACTCAAGGTTATGAAACTGGATTCCCTCACGCCGTAATGGCTCCTGCAGGACTTTTGTATTCCGGAACTCATGCATAACCCAGCACTACGGCTTGAGCCAAAATGACGAACAGGCGTCTCAGAAACTGTCTGTCAAACTGACCGTTTCTTAATACAGTGTGTGTACATTGAAAGATGCGAAGTGTTTATCAAATTAAACCACTTTTGGAAACCTTTTATTTACTAGCTATACGTCAATACAGAAAATGTGCAGTATATGAATATAATATAATCTTTAAAAAGTATCTTTAAAAGTAATTGGAAGAGTGAAATTTTATTTTTTATCTAAAATGAATTAATTCGAATTTAAAGTAGGCTAGCCTACTAATAGCTATTAATAATAATGTTTAGATATATTGGAACCATACTAATCCAAATCTAATCATTTAGTTAGTTAGTAGGCTATACTGTGTCATTTTATTTTTAATAATGGCCAAATAAAATTAATGGTTCTAATACACAGGTGAATAAAGATTACAAATATAAATTCATGGTATACCAAGGTGTATTTGTAGTCCAATTCAAGGAAGCTGACTTAAGGTTGGCAAAGGCAGCAGATTGAAATGCATTACTCTGGGTTTTGTCTGCACTTTTTACATTAGTGCCTTTGAATTATTGCATTGATTTCTGTAGCTGATGATTGGTGGGATACACTTGAGCTAATTGGATTCTCTACATTGAGTCCATTCATTCAGTCTAGAAATCATTCAGTCACTTCTCATTGTAAATTTATAGTCCGAGTCCTAAAAAAACAGTTGAATCATAGCCTCATTGATGTTGGCATAAAGTCAGCTGACTCAGCTGCAGTAATTTTCAAAGATTAAACTACTAACTCACACACAGTCATACACACACGCACACAATGACCACATGACTGCACGTATTTAAAATGCTAAATAGAATACTGATTTATTAAATGTCAAATTGTTACTTTTTTACTAGTACACTGAGTTTGAGATTAATATACAACACAGAAAAGGAAGCTGATTTTCAAACAATGCGTTTCAGGCACTGAGTGTGATGGACAGAGGAAATTTGGTATCCTCCAGTGCATTTGATATCCTTTTCCTGGCCAATGGTGGCAGGTGAATGGCAGAAATAGCGAAATTGTATGTGTGCGCCAGAGGCTGGTTTTGTCTGAGCTCCTGGATGACTTGTGCAGGGTCTAAACGACATTGCTTGGAGGCAGGGGGGGGGGGGATCTCCCTCGGTAAAATTATATGGTTATTTGGATTTAGCACACTTTTTTTAAGGTTTGAGATTTACATGATCCTCTTAAGCCTAAAGACTGCCTATACCTTATAATTCAACTGTTTCTCTGCTCTTGTCTCAGTGTTTCTCTGTTAGTTCTCTCTGAGTTTCTCTCGTTCTAGACAATTATCACTTGAAACCACAGTGAATGATCAGCAATTTGTGATGAAAGACATTTTGTGACATACAAAGATGTCAATAGAAAGACTGACTTTTTGCAGCAGTTAACTAAATAATTACGTTGATATTGCAATTGGCAAGTGAAAAACGCAAACTCTACGAGTCTTCTGTTTGGCACATTTGAGGCTAATTGTATTGTTGTAATTGGGAACACTGAATTTAAATTCAATCCGACTGAAGAAGCAATGGTACTGCGGGCCATGATAAGGTGGCTGATTCTTACAGCAATGGGAATGGCACTCCTGGCCGTGGCAAAGATGTTGTTTATCCAACTGAAGAGAGAATGGCAGTCCTGGCCATGTAGGACTCAGATCATTGGGAGGAGTCTGTACTGTACAGTCTGCTTTGGACACCTGTCGGGGGCTTAAGCTGACACTTGACTGACACTTAGTCAGGGACTAACCCTAACGAAAGGAAAATATATTGCAAAATATACAAATGATTGCCACTTTCAATATATTGCAATATATTGTAAAAAATAAATATATATATATAAGAATATATGCCTAATATATTACATGATATTTTCCAATATACTGCAATATATTTTTCTTTCATAAGGGAAAGCCGACATTAAACCTTGTTCCGAGGCTGAGGCCGACAGTGAACTCTGGTCGAGGGCTGGAGAATGCTCTGATTTCTGGTTAGGGGCATGAGCCTTTACTGGGAACTGATTGGGGCCGGGAGCCCACGCTCGAATCTGGACAGGAGCTCAGGAGCTTGAACTGATCTGGAGCTGCGCTCTGAGACGGGTGTATTGTCTGGATGCAATTCTCTTACAGACTTTTGGACTGAAGGTAAACTTGCCTTTTACTCACTGGTATGAATGGGCTCTGGTGCAGATTCAAGGGTTAGGTTAGAGCGGGCTCTTTACTAAATTCTGGGGTAGGAACGTACTCTGAAATTATTTCTGGGGTAGGAACAGACTCTGAAATTATTTTGACTGTGGTGGATTCTAGACTGAACTTGATCAAATGAGCGGACTCATGGACTGGAGCTGACACTGTTGCAAATTCACTTCTGGATTCTGCGACTGGAACGAACCCACAGGCTGGACTGGACACTGGAAAGGCTCTAGAATGGTAGCCATTTTGACTTCTGACTTGGTACTGGTGACCTTAACAGGTAATGCTTTCAGAACAGCAGCCATAATGTGTGATATCAGAGGCCATGATTGTTGATGACTGAAGTTCAACAAACCTAATGGGTCAGGACTCAGGATCGGCAGCCATAATGGGTGAGGACTGGTGGTTAGAGGCCCTGATAGGTGATGACTGAAGGTCGGCGGCCATGGCGGATAATGACTGAAGGTCAGCAGCCCTGTTGCAAGCAGACTGGTAGCCATGACAAGTGCCGATATTACCGGAAGGCTGAGCATTTTTTCCAAAGTGGACTGGCTTAGTAGAAGGGCATAGAACATATTGTTCCAATGTGCAATTAGTGGTGTTGCAGGGCAACAGTGAGTGAAATGGTCCATCCAAACCTACGTGAAAGTCATCAACTCCTCATCCTTCAAATTAGCTGCAGAGGCCAGCTCCAAGAATTCTTGGGCATATTCCACTAAAGGTAGGCCATGTTGAGAAAAAGAGTATAGCTGGTCCGATAGAAGGGGGAGGGTATTCATGTTGTAAATCCAATCTTACGAACTAGTCTTCTGTCACACTACAGAAGGAGACCTTGGAGAAACAGACAGCTTGCTGCGGACTAGAGGCATACAGTAATGAAGCATTTTTACTCTGCTGTAAAAGTACTTTTCAAGTTCTTTATCAGAGTGGTTTTTTTTTTTTTTTGAAAACTTTACTTCATAACATTCCAAAAAATAATATTGTACTTTCTACTGCACTACGTTTCATATTAAATATCGTTTAATTCTTAAATCTATTACTCTTACTCAAAAGTAATTCAAAGATTTACTTGAGCACAAGAAAGTACTAAATTTATGTTTTTAAGTATTAAAGGTAAAACAAACAACAACTTTTATTGTCGCAGACAGCGAAGACAGGCAGGGAAATCAGGTAAGGAGTAACATTTCTTTTCCACTTGACAAGATGTCAAGACATGAGAATGCAGGTGAGTAGGAAAGGAATAAGGACCTCCAGAGGGACAGGGGCTAAGTAACATCCTGGGAGATCCCCCTTAGTAGAAATCACTGTCCGAGGGCACAGACTGGACCAAAAAAGGCACTGGCGATTAAAGATGCTGTGCACACCACTGGAATAAGGTATGGGTAAACCTTGACGAGACCAGACAATGAGGGTGTGAAAAGTGAATGTTTATATATAGTAGAGGGTGATGAGGTGATGGTGGCAGGTGTGGTGATTGGGGATCTGATGCAGGTGTGGGTAATGCAGTCCTTAATGAAGGTGTGACTCAGTCATCTAACTAACTAACAAACTTTTTATTTCAATTTTATTGACTTTAATAATTTTGTTGTGTCATTTTTATTAATATTTTATATTTCTATTTAGCTTTATTTTATGTTAGTTTTATCAAATTTTTAGTTTTCAGCTTTTAACTGCAAAAATATTTTTTTAAATAGATCTAAAGTGGGGAAAATATTTATTTGATCCCCTGCTGATTTTGTAAGTTTGCCCAATTGCAAAGAAATTGATAAAATAATAAAAGGATAAAAGGAGACAAAATACCAACCAAAAAATCCAGAAAAAAAAACCCATTATATAAAGATAAGATATTGATTTGCATTTCAGAAAGTAAAATAAGTATTTGATCCCCTACCAATCAGCAAGAATTCTGGTTGGTTTGTTATGTGGTTATGTGGTTATGTGCCCATGTGGAACACAGATTAGTCCTGTCACTTTAAGAAGTTACTCCTAATGTCAGGTCATAAGGTGTACAAGAGACTTGTCCACACAAACTGTATCTTCCATTTCAACCTCTCCCACCATAATGGGCAAGACCAAAGAGCTGTCAAAGTATATCAGAGACAAGACTGTAGATCCGCGCAAGGCTGGAATGGGCTACAACACCATCAGCTAGAAGCTTGATGAGAAGGAGAAAACAGTTGGTGATTTTAATTGAAAATGGAAGAAATACAAAATAACCATCAATCGGCCTTGGTCTGGAGCTCTGTGAAAGATCTTGCCTCACAGGGTAAGGATGATCATGAGAAAGTTGAGGGATTAGCCAAGAACTACACAGAAGGAGCTTGTTAATGATCTTAAGGCAGTCACCAAGCAACACTAAACACTAAAAAACACTAAAAAGTGAAAAAAAAAAGTGAAGTGAAGTGACATACAGCCAAGTATGGTGACCCATACTCAGAATTTGTGCTCTGCATTTAACCCATCTGAAGTGCACACACACAGAGCAGTGAACACACACCCGGAGCAGTGGGCAGCCATTTATGCTGCGGCACCCAGGGAGCAGTTGGGGGTTCAATGCCTTGCTCAAGGGCACCTAAGTCATGGTATTGAGGGTGTAGAGAGCACTGTACCTGCACTCCCCCCATCCACAATTCCTGCTGGCCCCGAGACTCGGGCTCACAACCCTTTGATTGTGAGTCCGATTCTCTAACCACTAGGCCACGACTTCCCCCACTACGCTGCAATGGACTTAAATCCTGCAGTGACCGCAAGGTCCCGCACTGTACAGGCCCGTTTAAAGTTTGCCAATGAACATCTTAAGGATTCAGAGAAGGCTTGGGAGAAAGAGCTGTGTTCAGATGAGACCAAAATTGAGCTCTTTGGCATTAACTCAACTCGCCGTGTTTGGAGGGTGAGAAATGCTGGCTATGACCCCAAGAACACCGTCCCTACAGTAAGGCACAGAGGTGGAAACATTATGCTTTACGGCTATTTTTCTGCTAAGGCTACAGGACCACTTCACTGAACTGAAGGGCAAATGTACAGGGCCATGTACTGAAAAATCATGGACGTGAATCTTCTCCCCTCAGCCAGAAAATTTAAGATGGGTCATGGATGGGTCTTTTAGTCTAGCCATTCTCCAGACCTCAATTCTTTAGAAAATCTGTGGAAGGAGCTGAAACTTTGAGTTGCCAAACGACCTTAAGAAACCTTAAGGGTTTAGAGAGGATCTGGAACAAGGAGTGGACCAAAATCCCTCCTGAGGTGTGTGCAAACCTGGTGACCAAATACAAGAAACGTCTTAGCTCTGTGCTTGCCAACAAAAGTTTCTGAACCAAGTACTAAATCATGTTTTGCTTGGGGATCAAATACTTATTTCACTCACTGAAATGCGAATCAATTCTAACCCTTATGTAATGTGTTTTTTCAGGATTTTTTGGTTGGTATTCCGTCTCTATACATTAAAATAAACCTACCATAAAAATTACAGACCCTTCATTTCTTTGTAAGTGGGCAAACTTGAAAAATCAGCAGAGGATCAAATAAATGTATTCCCCACAGTATTTAACAATTACACTTGTGATGTAATGGTTCATTGCTATTTTAAATATTCACTGGGTAACAGTGTTTTTGAGGCCTAAAAGATTCATCAACAGGGAAAACAGGTCCTCAGTCACCACAGGGAAGACTTACTGACCCCTCTATTGTTGTTACACCTCCCCTGCGAAATGTCCCACAATGGAATCCTCTGAATTAAAACTTAAATCACTCAGACATATTTCAACATGTTCAGCCAACTGTGGCAACAAAAGTGGTCATGTAGCCAGCAATTCTCATTACGTGGAAACACCTCTTCAAAAGGCATGTTTGGTCAGTCTAGCTAGAATTACCATAGCAGAAAAAATTTGTTGGTGTTTATAACAGTACGTGTCTACACATACAGAAAGCTCAAATTAGTCTCCAGAGGCAGGGATGACCTCTTTTTCTGGTGCTTTGTATATCACTGGGCGAGTAGCAAGGCCTTGGTAATGTTTTATTGTCACAAGGGATTGTTTCACACTGTGGAGTGCCCTGGGTGTATGCTTTGTGCTGCTCTCTACTATCACTCAAGGAGATCATTACAATCTGATTAAACCACCTCCAGTCTCCAAAGACAGGGGATTGTGGGAAAAAGCACACCTTCTTAATATGCTCAATTTCAGCTGCCCTGAAGAACAACACTGGGAGAGCCAATTTATAAGACAGGCGTTTGGGTTTTTTCAGACTTGATTTTGATGGACCACTGCACACGGTTGAAGGGAGAAAATGGAAAACAAACCTTCAAAGCCCATTATGCCCTCTGGCATGTATAATGAAGACACTGCAACAATTATTAGTAAGCAGAGTATTTCTAATTGCATTGCTATGGAAATTCTTTAGCCTCTTGCCTGATGTGCTCAATAATGTTTCATTCTCATTTAGCCAAATGAACTTGGGGAGAAACATTGCTGCTCATCATCATTCTCTAATCTTTTCTACCCTCACAGCCTTTACCCAAGTGTCTAATGTTAGAAAGCATGAGGGAATAAATGTGTCTGAAATCTGTGCCTGCAACATCAGACTTCCTTGAGTTGAATATCGAAAAGACTACCAGAAAATATTTAAATTCAGTTAACGTTACAGGCTTGATTATCAGTTTTGATTAAATAGGTTCAGTCTCAAATATATTACCTTGGTTTTCAACATTTTTATCGCAAGGAGAAGACACTGCAGTTGCTAACTTTCATTTGGAACAACCATTCGAGTAACGTCAACTTACCGCAAAAATAGAATTTCAATTGAATTTCAATTTGCCCTTTGTTGGAGAAAACTTTTGCACCAGATACCACCTTGTAAAAGTGTGCTGAAGTGATTTCCAAACACAGCACAAGTCGTGATATCTGATTCACAATCACAAGACCCAGATCTTTTAGTGTGTCAATCAAACTGATTCACAAATCAGGCATGATTGTTTTTGTTGTTTTTCAATTATGTCCGATTCCAAATAAACCAACTTTTTACTCTGTTGTGTTAAAGATGTCATTATGTTTACTAATCGGTTGTTTACATGACACTGTGTAAATAAAGATACACGTTCACACCAGAGTTCTGTGGCAATGACTTTACTAAAAATAATTGGTAGCCTTCCTAATACATAATAATAAAAACATACCTATCACAGCATTTGGTTTAGCCTTTAGAGTGTGGATATGGAGGAAAAAAAAAAAAAATGACAGATAAAAATATATGAATAAGACTCATCCTGTAGTCCTGTGGCCTGTAACCTAAAGGGTTAATAATAATAAATTCATTAGACTTGCTGTAATAAGCTTATCACCACTTTTGATGCTCAGGGTCTCAGGAGAGACTGACCTGACATGTGCTAGCGCCCTCTTGCATATACGGTAGATTAAACAACATAAACCCCCCCTGAAAATGTAATCATTTCACTTTACAGGTTATAATGTGGTTCCTGTGGCTCAGTGGTAGAGCACTGTGTTACCAGCGCAAAAGATTGAGGGTTCAATTGCCAGAGAACACACAAATTAGTAAGAAAAAAAATCTATAGCCTGAATGCACTGTAAGTTGCTTTGTATAAAAGTGTTTGCTAAATGTAAGTAATATTGTTAAAATTCTGCAGCAGTTGAAAGGCTATGCACAATACAAAACTCTATGGCACAATAAATAGGCCTGAAAAAGTGGGGATTAACTGTGAGAAACTAAATCAGTGACCCAAAGGTTGAATTAATGGAGCGTCATATGGGTGCTGCCCCCATGTGGTCACTACTAAATTACATATATTATGCTTCCATCACAATATCCTTTACAATTCTTATTCGCATTGAGGAATGCATTGTAATACCTTTTAAAGGTTCCACAAACAGGAGACACTTTTATATAGATTTTTTTTTAACTAAGCAATGCATTGAATGAACAGCCAATATGAGATTTTAAAGTGTAGATTTAAAAATTCTCAAAAATTAAATCATAAAAATTTGTGTATGTTTGTGTAAATATACACAGCAAGTTTAGGTGGGGAAATTGAATAAATATCACTTCCAGTTCTATACATCAAAAGTGTATTGCATAAATATCACAGATGGTTTCCAAACAATCTGGTGTACAAGACACTAAGAAGATTCTGAACCCCATGGCTCTATATGTATCTCATAGAAAATGGCTAAAAAATGCTGTGGGAATCATCCAGTGTTTAGACGTTAATCTGTGAGGAAAGACTTTGGTAAATTTACATTGTAGCCTTAATCTACTCCAGTGAGAATTTGTACATTATAAGGTATTCATTGCTCCCCAGAATCTGTCAGTAGACTGAAGAGATCAATCAAATCACATCAATTACAAGAATGTCAGAAAACTACCAGCACATCATTCCTGTTTTAGAAGCGCTGGCTGTGGATAATTAAAGTGTAGCATAATCAATGAATCACTGACCTCTATTTCAGTGGCTTAAGAAATAGTACATTAGTAGAATAGCCATTCATGATTTGCCACATTTTTTCTTTCAAATAGGCTGCTCTGATAATAATGGTGATTAATTTGCCATAAGCTCTATGTGAAGTTACTGAAAGAGTCACCACAGTCTGAACTCAGACTGAAGGTTTTAACATTAAACTGTTAAAAACATGTCTTGGTGTCTGGCATGTCTATGTTTGGCCCACAGGTGATACTCCCCCTGCAAGAACATCTGGAGCAGTGCGTAACGGATCTCATCTGTAATGCCTCTGTGAAGCTCCAACTCAACAGAAGACCATCAAAAAAAGAATACATTAGAGGCTGGGAGTTCCTTCAGTACTGCAAACCAATTAAAAATATATTTGACCAGTTACAGCATATCCAAAAAACCTACATTGATATTTAAAAGACAGATCTACCATAGCTGAGGACCTTATGAACAGTACAGTTGAAAAAAAGAAGAAGAAAAAAGACCTCCTACTTCTACTTCTGGATCAAGAAAAAGAAATGTTCTGGATATGACTGAAAGTGTGTTAGTGCTAATGTGTAGTTTTTAGGTTACCATTTAGGGGTATATGTATTAAAAACACAAAATAGTCTAAAGAAACAGATATAAACTCCCTCTATTTAAAGGGGGGGGGGGTGAAATGCTCGTTTTCACTCAATATCCTGTTAATCTTGAGTACCTATAGAGTAGTACTGCATCCTTCATAACTCCAAAAAGTCTTTAGTTTTATTATATTCATAAGAGAAAGATAGTCTGTACCGATTTTTCCCGGAAAAGCGGGGCTCGAACCCGGGTCTCCGGCATGGGAGGCGGACGCACTAACAAGGAGGCAGAGATATTTTAAGCAGTTTTACTCACCGCCTGCGGTTCCAACAAACGATTGTGACCCTTTTTCGTTGGGATTACATCATCCTTAAGAAATAAACGATATGCAAATCCGGCGTCAAACTGGGCCTTGTTTGTAAAACAAGCATCTTCGAAATGCAGGGAACAAACACAAACACTTACACAACTCCGTTGATGCTCTGTAAAAATAAAATCCGTCCACTGGTCCCTTAATGCTGTTTTTTCTTTGGTAATTTGTGCAGATTACCAAACATTGAGTGTAATTCTGTGCATCTTTTTGATATCTCAAAGTCTAAAGACCACATAATGTTTTGCAACAAAACAGTGTAATAGATTAAAATGACAGAGCAGCATTTGTGCAAAATTATGGTGCAGTGAAGAGCCCATGTCACAATGATGCTTCATTAGATTACACACCTCATGTCTCCTCACTATTAAAATACAGTACAGACCCTGGAAGAAATTAGTAAAATGCATATGAGGGAGCATCTAAAAGCAGAAAATATAGTATATACTTGCAGCCACTACAAGAATTACACTACTACTTAAAAAAAAGTTCCTACATAATTTAAAAGGTTTTAAATAGATAAATAAAATAATGATGAATACATTTTGCACAGGTTAGCTAAGCTACATGCATCCAACTTTTTGCTATTTTTTCTACTGAATTTATATAGAATATTATATTCTATTAAAATTACTTGAACAATGTTTACTCATGAGAGAACCTTGCCAGAACATTCCCTGTTAGAAGGGTATATTGCACATTTATTAAAGTCAACTTAAGCTATAGATAAATATTTGTTAAGAGCACAATTTATTATGTGACCCACAGAGAAACATGAGGTCATTTGGACACCAGTCTGAAAGTAACTGAACGTCCAACAAAAAGACACGTTTGGATCAAGTCCTTATTAAGTTGCAAATATTAATATTCTTTTCTTCAGTGTGTTTCAAGAACAAATTAGGAACAAATACAAAAGCTTCATCAACAGCTTAATTCACTCAGCATGATCTAAAACCATAGCTGTAAGTTCATGTTTCTTGTTGAGAATTTTTTTTGGGGGTTTTGTTTTTGCCATTTTCCTTGAGTTTGTGGTTCAGGAAGTTCAGGTACACTATAATCGTGCTTATTCCCTCAGGTCTGCCTTTAGAGTCAGAGTTTACTTGCTCATCAAGATAAACCTATGCTGCCAAACTGGTCTCAGTCCAAATCTCCTGTGGCCTGACTATCACAGCACATTTCAGAGTTGAGTGTTGAGAATCTGTCTATCACAAAACTATAGTGTTTTCAAAACCTGACACTTCCTGCTGAGAAAGGGCAGAAATCAAGATTAGATGAAAAGAGTAATGAAAGACAAGAGGGTGTTTAAATGGACGTCCCCTGAACATTTTTTTATTAAATAAGAGGGACTGAGCAGTGAGCGAACAGACAAGCATAAGAAATGATCTCATGGGAAAGCCGGTGATGTTTTAATGAATTCTACTAGGCATCAGTCCAAGCTGTTTTTCATGTGTTGGGACTTTGAACAGGTGAACTTTTTGCCCTACCTCACAGATGCCCTAAAAACTGCTTTGCACCCCTCAATTGATTTGGAATATACTCTAAGTGAAATAGTACAAAAGCTGTCCCTGGGCCAGAATTCTTTTAAAAGGTACACCTTTGCTACTTTATTTATACCTAAAGGGGTAAAATATTAGGCCTAAATTAAAGATACATTTTAGTACCTAAATATTTCAGTTCTTTTTATCTTTAACTCAACCCAGTCACCATCATTTTTTTAAAAAGAACTGACTCCTTGACATGCAATTGCAAAGATACAGTCAACAGAGTGTCTAAAGTGAAATGTCTAAATAAGAGTCATTTTTGTTTGTGAATCGGGTCACAATGCATGTTTCTGATTCACTAAATCTACCCCATAACAGTCATTGGTTCATGAACCTGACCATGGTGTCATGCTTCATATTTTTGATTTACAAAAAAGGAATCCGCTTACAAAGAATTCAGTTACAACAGTCGTCTGTTCATGAAGAGAAAGGGAAACCTTTAAAGGAATAGTTTGCCCAAAAATAAAAATTAGCTGTTGATTTACTCACCCTCAGGCCATCCAAGATGCAGGTTACTTTCTTTCTTTGGTACAACACTAAAATATGATTTTTAGCTGAACCTGTGGTCCTTGGTGATTCATAATGTGAAAGTCAGCAGGTGCTGTGTCTCTGAGGGAAAAAAGCAGGAAGAAGAAATCTTGAGGATATCTGTGGTTTACAGGTAATAATGCTGTAAATAATGTTCAATTATTAATGTTCAATTATTCAATTATTAAGATTTGCACACTTTAAAGAAAGTGAATAGAGTTTTTCATGTTTTTCCACTGATTATGACTATACATCATAAACCACAAACAGTCACATACTATACATTTTACAGACTCTCCCCCAAAGCAGCAGGCTCCTGAGGGAGTAATTAAGGTAGTGTCCTTAATTTAGGACAGTACAAAGTGTTTTTAATTCCCACAGCATTGTACATGAACTGTCATTCATCAGATCACTCACAATAAGCTTAAATACATTTGTAAATGTTTTAAGTGTCATTAAAAATCACGCTAAAACAGACTGTTCGAAGATACATTATGTATTTATCATGCAGTATGATTTTGTGTTCGATGGTTGAGGCACACGTAAAACAGCCTCAGGTACACTGGCGTATGGTGCACGATTCAACTGAGACTCAATTCCCACTGATGCTTCTTATAATAAAACACTTGGTCGTTCTCATCGTTATAGCTTCATTTTCAAGGAGTGCTAATTAACGGAAATTGCCTGTGTCTGCTTGGCAGTGACTACTGTATACGTTAATGGGGCACTCTGACTGCTTTCTTATTGGGTATAATGTGCTATTAGCATAGATTTGAATATGACAAAGGAACATGTGGGGAATTTACTGCAGAGAGGGAAAAACCCAGTTTTGAAGTCTGAATTGGCAGCTTAACTGATTATAATACAATTAAAACATGAGTCAACAGGCCTTGTGTCGTCCTTCAAAGGAATAATTCTCTGTAGTGTTGGATCATGTTGTATTTGCATAATATCATGTATAGAGAATGTCGTAATATACAGTAGGGCAAAAAAGTCTTAGATTACCCATAAAATCACAGATTCAAACTCAAATTGAAATCCTGGAAATTATAAGACTGGGGTTTAGAACAACAACTACAACAACAACAAAAACATCAGCTTTTAAACAAATTTGTGGAGTTCATGCAGCTTGAGTACTGCTGTCATTAAACACATCAAATGCAAAGAAATACATTAATAATTAGAACAGTAGCACTATTGATCACAGACTTTTGAATCCCTCTTTAAATAGATTTTCAGTGATTATGAATTATACAATTTTACAATCTTTTTATATAATGGAATATAAGAAATGAAAGAGAAAATAGTCACAGAGAGAGAGAGAGAGAGAGAGAGTGAGAATATCTATTGTTATGATAAAGGCAGGTTCATTGCTATCATGAAGTTGACGTCATTCTCTCTTACCTTGAAAAGTAAGTGTGCTTATATATAGGTGTTTCATGACTTGATATCATATTTCTTTTCTTGAGAAGGAAAAGGCTATATCAAAGTATTTGCATTTAAAGGGGTCATTGGATGTCCTTTTTCCACAAGTTGATATGATTCTTTAGGGTCTTTATGAAAAGTCTATAATAGACATATAATTTCTCAGTGGTAGCATAGAAACACCCCTTTTACCTTGTCAAAATCAGCTGTGTTCATAGCAAGCCAATTCCTTGCATGTCTCTTTAAATGCTAATGAGCTCTGCTCACCCCTCCCCTCTCTTTTTCATGGGGTGATGAGCAGACTGTAAACTTTAGCGGCATTTAGCCATGAAACTTGCAAACTAGCACATTAGGAATAGCACATTATTAGGAAAGGCGATTTGCAAAGATTCATAAAAAAACCTTAAAACTTACAGTACATTTTGTATATCTGCGTTTATCTCGGATATCTTTGCTTCAGTTTCTCCTTTCAAATGACGAATATATACTGTTGATAGCTGCTGATATGGACAGTTAATTCCTCTCATGCATGTGCAGAACGCACGTGCTAGTTTGCTGTCGGCTGTAGTTTGTGTTTGAGTGCAGTTTTTTGGTCTGACACTGCCGACGTGAGGCGACAACACCATCATCTTTCATCACCACTAGTTTTTTGAAGTCGGCTTGGTGTGTCCTTAAGGTAAGAGGGCCTTGTCAATCAAGCATCATGGGAGGGGCCTGTGCAGAATTACGTCATTCTGACAGGACTCTCAGAACAGCCCGATTTGAGAAAGGGGATTTGAAAATAGGGATTAAAAAAAAACACTGGGTGGTTTTTTATCATTATTGGGTGTATGTACACACACCTCCAACACATTTATGTTTAACATGTAAAGTGAATTTGGCATCCGATTACCCCTTTAAAAATGAGATATGACAACATTTGCTTTCTTATTCCATCAAAACAACCTAACAAGTTCACTTTTTCACTAAATACTGCAAATATTTTCAAACAAAGCGAGTGGTGTAACAGATGGTGCTGTGGAACATTATCACACACTACCTTACCACCTTACCCATGAGATCTTATTTCAGTAACAAATCCCCTGTTAATGAAGAAAGATGTTGAAAATGCACAGAGGCTTTGTCATGCTGTAAAATAAGTAACACATTATTTTATTTACTATAGGTGTATCCCACATGCTGTTAAAGTTCTTAAAATATGAGCAGGAAAAAGAGAAAACTTCTGTACTTCCTCATAATATAACCTGCATGATGAATCACTTATACTTCTGCCCTACCACGATTCCATTTTGCTGTAGGTGTGATACATGAAATAACTTATCGTTCTTTACATTAACCTTAAGCAGAAAACCCTTCCTAAACGCTTCAGTTGAACTCAGGACAGGAAAAATCCAATCATAATACAATAAACACACTTGTATTAGCTAATCAAGCTCAGGATTACTAGAAATTTCAAGGCAAGTGTGTTTTTGGCAGGTTGGCACCAAAAGCTGCCTCACACAGATTTTATGCATAACAAAATGCAAGGTGACAACAGACCACTTGTATTCTGACTCTCTTTGTCATTTTAACTCCCATTGAGAACTGCATCGCTGGGTCTTGTTGAACTGACTTTTGATAGATTATGCAGAACGTAAATACAAAATGTCAAGAGCTTTCCATTGTGTGGGTTTGAAGGGACATTTCCAGCGCTAGAAATGTCAGAGCTCCCCAAGTGGTTTTCACCTCGTCAGTGACAACAACGGCTTCTGGAGAATGGAGACAAGATCAGCTCAGAACAGCCAGGCCAGTGATGTGGCCTTTGGAGCGGGCAGTATAGAGATACATTCCACTCTTCCTGTTCTGTACACAGCCTGTGCCACCAATTACACCCAGTTTTTTTGGAAGTGGAAGATGTGGGTAAAAAGAAGGTAAGAGGGATAGAAAAGGGGAAAAGAGAGAAGAGCAGTTTCCATAGCAACTCAGAGAGCAGTTGAGTAGGAGAACGGTGCTGGCAGTCGGCCAACAGAAAGTTTCAACTCAAATTTAATTGCTACTCCTGCGATTCAGCCTAATTTGAAAAAAAAAAAGTATAAATAAATCACATATACAATGTTTTGGCAAACTCACAGTTAATGAACAGCTGGGATGAACTATGTACTCTTTGCTACTTCACACATACAGCACTATACATTTCCCATAATATCTGAATATCTTTTAAGTCAAAAGATGACTAGAAATGCATATGAATAAGTGTATCCATATGCAGTATACATGATGCGGTAAGCAATAATCCCAAATGATGTAATGCTTTTGCTGAGAATCTAAAAGCAGCAGCAGGGATGGCACTTTTCCATCCCATAATGCCAGAGGAGCTAAAGAGCCATCAGATTCTAAAAATGAAAAATTACACACCTTCAAAACTAAAGAAAACAGTTCATCAAAGGCTGTGAAGTGAGATTTTCATCACATACACAATTTTGAACTATTACTTATTTTATTTTTTTCAAACTGCACAAACTGATTTTTTCATCAAACAACAAAT
>NC_039251.1:13215520-13230520 GCF_003368295.1 Carassius auratus | reverse complement strand
GTTTTTTTATTGCTGATGAATGTTGAACCTTCCTCACTTGCGTTGTATTATACAGACATGAATTTACTTTTCCTTCATCCTGAAGTTTATTCATTACATTTATTTTTTATGTTAAAACGGCTTTTACATCTGCTATAAATAAAACTTCTTATGGAAAGTAATGTAACGCATTACCTTCCATAAAAAGTAACTAAGTAACATAATTAGATACTTTTTTAGGGAGTAACGCAATATTGTAATGCATTATTTCTAAAAGAAACTTTCACCAACACTGGAATGGGGAAGAAATGGGATTTAAGTGACTTTGAACATGGAATGGTTGTTGGTGCCAGACGGGCTGGTCTGAGTATTTCAAAAACTGCTGATCTACCTGGATTTTCATGCACAACTATCTCTAGGGTTTACAGAGAATGGATCTGAAAAAGAGAAAATATCCAGTGAGCGGCAGTTGTGTGGACAAAAATGCCTTGTTGATTTCAGAGGTCAGAGGAGAATGGGCAGACTGGTAAGAGATGATAGAGAGGCAACAGTAACTCAAATAACCACTCTTTACAATTTATGTAACACACAAGTTTGCTGAATTGAATTGCTGAAATATATGAACTTTTACATTCTAATTTTTTGAGATTCACCTGTATATTTCCTTATATGCATTTTAATTAATTATATTTATTTTGAAGGGGAAAGGTTCAATTTGCACCTTCTTCATGATCCACTTAAAATAAATGAATAAGCTATCACAAACTGTTTCAAGGCTCATCCCACATATGTTTGAATCACATTTGACAGTTTACACACACTTTTCCTCATAAACCTGGTTTTCTGTGATAAGCTGATGGGCGAGGGAGAAATAGACATGCTAGGCTGTTTATGTGGGAGATGGATTTAATAACATGTCCATGTTTATCTTTCTGAGGTAATTATGATATGTTTTGAATCTAAACTTCCATCGGAAACAGGCTGTGATTAGAGTTTCTGCTATAGGTGTCAAACATTTACCCAGTTGTCCTACTAAATACAAGACAGCTGTAATCATGTTCTCTGGCACTCCAGAGAATGATTTACAATTATAACATATCAACATGAGATGAAGTGCTGGCCTGGGTAATGCAAAGTGATTATTTCTATGTATGTAAATATAGGCCTACATAAATACACAGATGATTCACTAGGATGCAGTAACCATGGACTCATAATGATGTGTTTTCACTGCAGAATGAATATTAAAATAAATGGTTATTGAAACTCTTGATTGTAACCATTTCTTAATACAAAGCATTAAAGGTCTCAACTACCTGACAAACATCACTGAAATAGATAAACTAAGAAATCAGGCCTGTTTCTCTGACAGACGCTTCATCCTAACAAGGTCTGCAACACAACCCATCACAAAGCACAGCCAAACCTCGTATTTTCTTGCCTTTTGTGATCCTTTGCCATGTTTATGTTTTGTCTTATGGAGCCTGTGAAATGTTTCAGTCAACATACTATTTTTAACGTTTACAATCAGTCCCTTCTCATCCATGTTTTTATGTTTAATCTGCATGAATAGCGTTTTTCGGTCCAGTGCGTTTTCTGTGTGGGCGGGGCTAACAGACAAGGGCCTTAAAGCAAGGGCCAGAGTTGACAAAATGTAATTAGGAGACAAGCAATTAAGTTTAAGTGAAATTTTATAGTTTTCATGCGAACACTCTACTCTAAACAAAAAATCCCACTTAAAGGGTTACTCCACCCCAAAATGAAATTGTTGTCATTAATCCCTCACCAACCATGTCATTCCAAACCCATAAAAGCTTTGTTCGTCTTTGGAACACAAAGAAAACCAAATAAATGACTTTATTCAACAATTTGTCTCCTCTGTGTCCCTCTGTATCACTGTAGCGCCATTTTGGAGAAAACTTGAAATCACATCATACGACCCCCTTAAGAAATCATTATTTTTCCGACAACAGCCAACTCAATATGAGTAAGAAAAACATGATCTTTGTTGCATTATCTATTGCAGTAAACATTCTTGTCTTTATCTCTTATGTAAATTCAACTAGCTAAACTCAGAATGGAGACCGCAGCTGGAGCTGACATAGAGACATATCCATAAACTTTTGGTTTTGTTTCATGACAAGCTGCCATTGAGAATAATGCAAATGCTAACAGATGGTGTTCTCCAGGAATTACAAGGCCTCCTTGAAAATCAGTTTCATTGGTTATCGTGCACATCTCTTTATATGAAATGAATTCTTTGACTTGAATGAAGTTACTAGGACTGCTGTGTCTGCAGTATTTTAATCCCCACTCTGAACATTTTTAAACAATCAGCTATTGATTGCTCTGCAAATATTACTCAAGTATTATTCCCCACTCTAAAATCCAAAACGCTGTTAGACTCTGTAATCTCATATTGCTCAGACATTGTCAGCATGTTCAGCTGGTGAACTATAGGCAGGCATGCTTTTATGCACTCTTGCTCTCTACTGACTTATTTTCATTGCTTATCTCTTACAGAGTTCAGAGACAGAGTTTGAAAGCTCAGTGCTCTATTTACCAAAGGAATATTCTTTGGAATATTTCACCTGTCATAAATAGATGCAAGCAAACAAGTGTCACAGTTGCTAGAGGGCTTGGAAAAAGTAGGATAAACTGCTGTGGCATAGCAAATCATAGCAAATATAAGAAAACCGAATAAGTCAATAACTTAACAAATGAGATAAACCTGATAAGATTACCCTGTGAAAACTGTATTTACATGAAATCAATTATCAGGCATTTAAAATTCCTTTAAAATAGCTCAAATTATTTTAAAATAGTCAGTCCCAGTATATAGTCATTGTACAATTGGTACACTAACAGCACACCTAGAGAATTAGTAACCTGAACTGCTCAAAAAAACTGAAAAATGCATTTTCTTGTGGCATGTTGAAAATGAACATCCCTCTCTAATATCAACGAATTGTACACTTCTGTTTGTCCTTTGACATAAAAACCCATCAACAGAAAACCAATTATCCACCCACTGATATGCTGATGCTAATGACTGAGAAATAAATGAGTCTGACATGTAACTCATCCTGATTGATGTTGATCATTTTTCTCTGATGATCAGGAGGGTCTCACCTACTGCTAGATCTAATTCAGGCTAAAAACATCTAACTAATGGAGCGGGACTTAATTGCTTCCAAATGAAAAGCAGTGCAACCACAGGCCATTCACATTATGAGTCAAAAGACTTGTGAATGTGTTTATTTAGACATCTTTCATGCCTAAAGATATGCATTTATGCAATGTTGTATTTGCATGGTTCTTCCGTTTGCAGCAGTGGATGTTGTTTTAAGTAGGCTTTTCACTGCTCTGCTCTTTTATTTTCAATGTTTTGGCCTGCATTACACTGCTTTATTGTTTGTTTGAGATTGTCGTTGTCCTCGTGAGCAAATCTGTTCCTCCAGCTTCTTTTTTTCACTTTGATTACTTCTGTTTCCTTGTGAATCTGCATTGTTCAGACCAATCCAATCCCCAGGGCAATGTCATGCATTGTTAATTTAGATTCACCCACTCTATTTCAGTAATGTTCTTTTGTTCAGGAGGCTTTACCCTTTGAGAGTATTCTATCTGATGTTGCAGCACACGTTTGTTTCAGTTCATCATGTGGATATCCATGGTTTTACAGAAAGTACAAATCACTCTTTTTTTCCGGGGGTGCACAAGCGCATTTACAATGAGATTTGTTCACTGGATGTACTTCGCTCTCTTTTGGGTTACTCTCAAAAAGTCCTCAAACTCCTGATGAAAAACAATCCAACGTTTCTAATGAGAGGAGCATTTAGCATGAAATTGCTACTGCTGTCAGAAAGCAGTGGACAGAAAGTGATGTGCCTGGTGCTGTCACTTCTTGTATGAGTCCTGACTGGAGCTTGATGCTTGAAACTAATAATTGTAATGACTGATTAAGAAATAAATGATCAATGTTATGTTTATTGGGAGGGTAAATGGCCAAATATAGGCTAGATATAAATATATATATTGTAGACTAAATATAGTATAGTAAATATAGTATATAGTAATATATTAATGGTATATTAGAATTATACAGAATAATATATTGTTTAAATATATATAACAATATATAAAATTGCTGCTTTTCATATATTTAAATATATTTGACAAAATATTTACTTATATATAAAAATTTATGTCATTATATATATATATATATATATATATATATATATATATATATATATATATTTATATTTATATTTATATTTATATATATATATATATATATATATATATATATATATATATATATTTATATTTATATTTATATATATATATATATATATATATATATATATATATGAGGATGTGATAAAATATGGAACGTGTATATATGGCATGTGTAAAAATACATTGACCATATATTCATGCAGCATATACACACACATATTGAAATAGATATCGCTTATATTTAACAATCATTTATGGTATTGTAGCGTATCAGACCCGAACCAGACAAATTAAAGAGTCGATCAGGGCCGTGGTTGAAACACGAGCCGAATTTCTCAGAAAGGCAACAGGATGTTGTAAATCATTCCTAGTGCCACAAGTCAGAAGCAAGATAACCAACCAACCAACTCTTTCACAGAACAGCTTTCAACATTAACACCACTAGAACAATTATTTAAATTCGGAGAAGAGATTGTCAAATTTGGGGCAAGTAATCAAGATTGGTGGTCAAAGAGACGCACATCAGACCATCACATGTGAACTCATGATAGTAAACAATGTCATTGGATTGAGCACCTAGCAGAACCAGACTGAAATTCCTAAGAGGACCTTTTAACCACTGGTCTCCACAGAACATCCTTATGTTGTCAGAGAATGGCACAGGAACTGTCTTTTATAGATGTAGATAGACCAAAATGTACTTAAAATTACTTAGAAATTAATATCAGTCCTTTGCTTAACTCCATATTTATTTATATTTAACCCACACATTTGACTTTCATGTTTATAATCACTTATTGTGTATGTCTTTTAATAACTATTGAATAACTTAAAGATTCATATTCATGTTTAGTATGTATGTGTTTGAATCTGGTTGCTTGAAAACGTTTCTGACCATCAGTTATTTGTCAAATGTATCATATTCTTGTTATAGGAATCATGTCCAAAATTATACCGTGCAAGAGCAGAAAAATTCAGCCCATGTGCTTGATAAGATAACATCTGATTTATGATACCCCGAAAAAAAAAACAATATCTAATTGGTCAAGACAACATTTGAGGTGTGGCCAAAAGGCCAGTTTAAATACTCAGGACACCATCAAATTCGGCTTTTAGCTTTCAGCATTTGCTTTTCAGCTGCTGCTTTTAGTCATGACTTTTAGCGTTCTCTGAGCGCAGTTCCAGTGTGCTTCGCCTGCACGCCTGCTGCTACTTAGCCACGATGAAAAGAAACACCACCTAGTCTCGTCAAACTTTACTTCTGTTCTTTTACTTTAGTTTCTTTTTTTTTCCATTTGAGAGTTTCGTGTTCTGAGTTAAGTTTTGTATCGCCATGTCTCAGAGTCTGACCTCGAGTGCCCGTTCAACTACAACCAGCCCACAGCTCTGAGAGCCCCTGTTACACAGGCAATGCAAGTACCTCCAGACTATGATCTATACTGGTGTATCTAATATAATTTTAACCTCATTGAGGAACTCAATGCAAGGGTTAATTAAAGGTACAGGTTGTATGACCTGCCACTAGAGGGCGCACTTCCAAACAATAACAATCGCGTGGTTTGATGAAGCTAAGAAGGAGCGTGGAATGATGGGATTTGTTGTCTTCTACCCAACCGCTGACGGCCATCAATCAGACGGAAAGATAAATCATGGATTTAACGCGAGTTCAACAATTTGCGCGAGTAGATTACATACAAAGTCAATGCAAAGACAGGATCAGACTATGGATCAGACGCGTCCTCATGCGGGTCTAGAGATGCGATGCCCTGCGTTTGGTGTCTATACTAATCTTGTTGATCGTTATAATAGCATACAGTTTCTGTAAAGATACGAATCAAAACAACTCACCTGTCGCGTAAAACACAAGCGAGATCGGCATCTCTTTCTAGTTGAAGTTTGTCGCAAAGCTACTTCCGCATTAGTCCATAATACAAATATCATGGTCGTCATGTGGTTTCTACGTCAGTAAAGGCGGAAACAAAGGGTAACTAACGTCATTGACAGGCGACTGCACTGCCCTGTGTCACTGTTTAGAATGGGAATTTTCTCATGATTTACAAGTAGTTGAAAACATTAGAGATATTGTTAGTAATCAGCTGGACAAAATATATAACACTAGCCTAGTGATTTTTTTGGATATTTTACTTCAAATATCTTACAAAGTGTACATATATAAATGTATATTGAAAAATATAAACACTAGTTTCCGATATATGGAAATGTATTATGTAATATATTGCATTTTGCAGTATATTACCATATATATTTTTTTCATTAGGATGTTTCCGTTGTGTTGCGACTTGTTTCTTTGTGTTGTGCACTGAGCCACCTTAGCAAACACTAAAATCAAATCAACTTACTGTGCATAAGTAAAAAACTGAAATACCATTGTTCTACTTGCTAGCTCTAAGCTTTACTCACTAATTCGACATCAAACAAATTATTGCAGATGGCAGACAGGTGCATATGTGACACATTAGCAGCCACAAGAGTTCTGATGCATTTGAGAAAGTTTAAACTGTGGGGACACATGTTTCAATGAAATGCATTCCAATAATGAAAGCTAATCATAGCCTATTGTGCAGTATGTCACGCATAGATGATTACTACTAAATATGAGAATTCACAGATGATACTTTTTTCTATTCTGAGCACAAATGCAAAATGGTTGAAACAGCAAGTAGCTACAGTATGTTTATCCATTAAAAAAAAAAAAAATGTATGCAGAAAAAAAACTTTTGCTCTTTCTTACCATGAAAAGCATTTTAAAGAACATTATATGTATATATTACATAAACATTATATTACTTTCTTCTTTCAGACAAATCCAATCAGAGTTTTATAAACCCAATTCGAAAAAAGTTGGGACACTGTACAAATTGTGAATAAAAACAGAATGCAATGATGTGGAAGTTTAAAATTTCAATATTTTATTCAGAATACAACATAGATGAAATATTAAATGTTTAAACTGATGTATTTTTAGAAAGTTTGCATGGTTGAAATTCCCAGCTATGATGAGAAAAGCATCAGGGTGGGCGGTCTGCTGCTCACTGATGTGCTGGTAAAGTTCATTTAGTGCATTGTTCCTGTTGTTGTTGTTCGGGGCAATGTAAACAGAAATGGCTGGTACTTAATAATCATAAACTCCACCAGGGGTGAGCATTTTTTGCAGATCACGACAGCATCGCAGCACCGCTCGATAGCATGTCAGCTGATTGAGCTGAATAGTGCCATCTGGAATGCTGTTGCTAAGCCATGTTTCCATGAACACAAAACACAGCAGTCTCTTACAGTCCTCTGAGTTGAACGTAGTAATCGGAGGTAGTCTAGTTTATTGTCCAAAGAGCATATGTTAGCCAGTACATTGGTGGGGATAGCTGGCTTGTGTGGGTTAGCCGTTAGCCTAGCCCATATACATCCACTTGTGCTTGATGCTTGTGGCACCTCTGCTGTGGGCGAGATGCAGTAGTAGGGGTCGGTGATGATGAAGGCCTCTGGAGCAGACCGAGGCCCTGCAGCTCTTCGGCGTGCACGGAGTTTAACTCTAAAAATGTGGTTCTGCTGACATCCAGCAGAAACTCACAGCTGTGTGTGCACTTAAATACAAGTAGACGCGACTCACAAGACAAAAAACATACATCTGTCAGGAGCGAGAGAAGCCGCCATCGTTTGTAACTGGGGACTGAGGAGACAAGTTGCTCAAGTTTAGGAATAGGAATGTTGTCCCATTCTTATCTAATACAGGCGTCTAGTTGCTCAACTGTCTTAGGTCGTCTTTGTCACAACTTGCTTTTTATGATACACCAAATATTTTCTATGGGTGAAAGATCTGGACTACAGGCTGGCCATTTCAGTACCTGAATCCTTCTTCAACGCAGCCATGATGTTGTAATTGATGCAGTATGTGGTCTGGCGTTGTCATGTTGGAAAATGCAAGGTCTTCATGAAAGAGACAATGTCTGGATGGGAGCATATGTTGTCCTAGAACTTGAATATACCTTCCAGCATTGATGGTGCCTTTACAGATGTGTAAGTTGCCCATGCCACACTCACTCATGCAACCCCATACCATCAGAGATGCAGGCTTCTGAACTGAGCGCTGATACCAACTTGGGTTGTCCTTGTCTTCTTTAGTCCGGATGACATGGCATCCCAGTTTTCCAAAAAGAACTTCAAATTTTGATTTGTCTGACCACAGAACAGTTTTCAACTTTGCCACAGTCCATTTAAAATGAGCCTTGGCCCAGAGAAAAACACCTGCGCTTCTGGATCATGTTTAGATATGGCTTCTTTTTTGACATATAGAGTTTTAGCCAGCAACGGCGAATGGCACGGTGGATTGTGTTCACCGACAATGCTTTCTGTAAGTATCCCTGAGCCCATGTTGTGATTTCCATTACAGTAGAATTCATGTATGTGATGCAGTGCCTTCCAAGGGGCCTGGAAGATCACGGGCATCCAGTATGGTTTACCGGCCTTGACCCTTACACACAGAGATTGTTCCAGGATGATATTATGCACTGTAGATGATAACTTCAAACTCTTTGCCTTTCTGATATTGCTCCACTATTTTCGCCGCAGCATTGTGGCAATTGGTGATCCTCTGCCCATCTTGACTTCTGAGAGACACTGCCACTCTGAGAGGCTATTTTTATACCCAATCATGTTGCCAATTGACCCAATAAGTTGCAAATTGGTCCTCCATCTGTTCTTTATATGTACATTTAACTTTTCTGGCCTCTTATTGCTACCTGTCCCAACTTTTTGGAATGTGTAGCTCTCATGAAACCCAAAATTAGCCAATATTGGCATGACATTTCAAAATGTCTCACTTTCAACATTTAATATGTTATCTATATTGTATTCTGAATAAAATATAAGTTTATGAGATTTGTAAATTATTCCATTCCTTTTTTACTCACAATTTGTACAGTGTTCCAACTTATTTGGAATCGAGTGTGTATTATAAAGTACCCTTGCTCTTCCAAGCGTTAGAATAGGAGTAAGCAGGTGTTTTTTGTTCAACAGTCCAAAAGTATTCAAATAAAGCAAGCACATTCATAATAAAATGTGCCTTACATGGTACTTTGGATGCTTTGAGGGTCAGTAAAACTTTTTTTTGGAACTAACCCTTTGTTTTCTCATGTAGATTATAAATATTATTTGATTTCTGTCTTTGCATTCAGTGTTTGTATGTGAACATGATTTCTTGTGTGTATGGTCATGTTGCTATGGCCTGCTGTTCTGACAGATTCTGGCAACATCTCTGTTATATAGATGCAGACTCATGATAGCAAGTCCAGGGAAGAAGTGAGGATCCCCCCTGCAGCCGCTGGCCAATGTTCAGCTGTCTGAACTCACACTGTGCTTGTGATTAACTCCTCACTGGTGCTGCCTTCACACATCTCTATCTGTCTTGTCACTTCTAAACTCCCACTCACGGCTCTCATCTGTCAGTGAGCCGCTTAAGACTTGCTCAAACATATGTGTAACGGATACACAATGAATTACTGCCCCAGTTTCAACTTGTGGACACATTCAAATCAAGAAACTATAGCGCATTTAATTTGTAAATGACCCAGAACAATAATTTAAAATAAAACTAGAAAACAGTGGGAAAAACAATGACAGAACATTATGAATTAATGTTGTCTATAAGAGTCTTCTGGTTAATATGATAACATATAACAAATAATGATATATATATATATATATATATATATATATATATGTATATATATATATATATATATATATATATATATATATATATATATATATATATATATATATATATATATTAATTAATTAATTAATGAATGAGCAGGTACCTTCCTAGTGCTAGCTTCTTTTGACACACTCTATTCTAAAGCAGCACCTCAGTTTGTCTGTGGAACTGCTGACCCTTTCCCCAGTGGGTTCGTCCAGTGCCTGAGCTTCTGTTTTCTTTATTATAGAACTCACATTTTCATTATGGGCCAAATTATTTGCACGTCACATTCGACCTCCTTTGTTTGCCTCTTTCATTCAGAATCACTCTGGAGACACCAAATATGAAAGACTTAATTAGCCCAGCAATAATGTGACTGAAAGCATGCCTTCAGTGTATCTCCAGCAGAATGGACTGTACAGTATCCAACCATGAACTGTGTTTTCCAAACCAGGGATAAAGCGTATTTGCCGTACGATTTATTTAGTTATTTAATTATTGAATTAAGTTATGGCAAAATGTGTTTCATTGAAAAATCCCTATTGATTTATTTATTATAGTATGAGAAACAGGTGGGTTGTTTTTCTTTATGTATATACAGTATGTACGTACATACATGATTCTGCATTTTTACTGTCAAGATTAAATTAAATCCAAATTTCAGTCAATTTCTAAGTGTTGCGGCTTTACTCCATATCTATGGGTTAAAACCACTGATTGACTAATACTAAGCCCTGTTCCTCAAAAAGTCCTAAAATACTCTTGTTACATTTCAGAACAAAATTGTACAAGCTAAATCAAGAAGAAAATGGAGCTGAAAGAGAATTTGAATTCTACCAAATACCTCTTTGAGACTTTTTTAGTTTAAGTTGAATTGGATTTACGACACAAGTTTGATCATATCGCTTAAACGAATGAAAACAGAATGAAAACGGTCCTTCTTTCACTCCATACTTGATGAAAATAATTCATGCTCAGATGGCGTCATATACAGTATGTT
Organism: Carassius auratus; assembly: GCF_003368295.1. Taxonomy (NCBI): domain Eukaryota; kingdom Metazoa; phylum Chordata; class Actinopteri; order Cypriniformes; family Cyprinidae; genus Carassius; species Carassius auratus. The sequence continues at coordinate 13,219,586 of NC_039251.1, read as the reverse complement.
GTGGGCATGTATGGATAATCTAGGAGCCATTGAAAAGATGAACTGAAAACACAACATTTAGTGTGATATCATCCATTTATCTCGGCAAACAGCACACGATTTGATCCAACAGCAGATGTAAATGTCCTAATGTTCAGCAGTGGGACATTTAGACAGCCACTTTTAAGACTCTAAATATTCATATGTGCCTAACCCATGCACACAAACAACAGAGGATTCCATCCTCAAAGAGACTCACCTAGCTGGGAGATCTTATTCCAGCACACAAAAGATTAGTACATCATTTGAATGCTAGAGGCAAGTTTTTCATTCTCCGGTCAATCAGGACGTGAGAGGCATTAAAAATGAACAGTCTCAATTCAATCACGACGCTGGTTTGTGGTCTCTCACGGTCCTAAATTAAATTCACTGCCTAAATAAAATCAATCCACTGAACATAACAATTGAACTTTAATAGACCTTGAATGGCTGACATTTGCCTACTTATTCAGCAAATAAATAATTGCATGACTCAATTGTGAATGCTGTTAAAAAGATGGTGGCAGAATTCAGAGCATTTCCACTGATATGAACTCTCGAAGATCACTCTAAATTCTAAAGTTTTTCAAACTTTAGAAGCCCTCCAGAGACATCAAGAGAACTAATCATCAATCTCAGCATCAGTTCAGTTAGTACTGATCAAATAGTATGTCAAATAGTTGCATTAATCATTAATAATAATAATAAAAACTGTTATTCCAACAGCAAATAATAAATTAGCAGAACAGTAGGCTTTGCAGTACATCAATTTATACAAAGTCGGTCACAGGAACATTTCCCATCCAATCAGAGTCAGAAGAACTACAGTATTTTTATTTAATTATATATCTATGAGATATGTGCTGCAAGACTCAAAATGCTTCAATGATGCTTGTGCTTTTGTAACATCCTTTAAAGGGTTAGTTCACCCAAATATTAAAATTATGTCATTAATGACTCACCCTCATGTCGTTCAGAGCCCGTGAGACCTCCGTTCATCTTCTGAACACAGTTTAGGATATTTAGATTTAGTCCGAGAGCTCTCAGTCCCTCCATTAACAATGTGTGCACGGTATACTGTCCATGTCCAGAAAGGTAAGAAAAAGATCTTCAAGGTAGTCTGTGTTCAGAAGATTAACGGAGGTCTTACGGGTTTGGAACGACATGAGGGTGAGTCATTAATGACATAATTTTTATGTCTTTGGTCCTGGTCATTTTTTTAAATGCATTCTTGCTTATAATTTCCCACAATCCCGAATAGACCACACAATAGTTCACAGCTGAAGGGGTTTTCAGGCTTTTCTCTGAAAGAAATTATACAGCGCCTTCGTACCGTATTCCTTAATACAGTGGGCACATATCAGTTTTAGCATGAAGGCTAAATTCCTATAAGGACCCCAGGTCATCTCTAAATTGGTGTCTTCCAGGAAATTTTCTTACTCCTTTTATGTGGGAATTTTGCTCTCCCCCGTTTGATGATGTTTGGTGTTGCAGCTTCTGTTTTTTCTCTCCTCCTCTCCATTCTGGAGGAGAGTCTTATCCAGTGCTTTATCGCACACAATATATTCATCCCCCCCCCCCTCTGCACTTCAACCCATTTTCAGCATTCACAACTTCAAAGTATCATTAGGCGCAAGCAGCATCCCTTATCTGCTACACAACACTGATGCTTCGCTCCTTTTGAACTTTCTTAGCTGTGACGGTGAGAGACATTGTAGGGAGTGACGACGAAGCGATAACATTTGGCAGATTTGGCGAGGCGAATATCTCGTTTCCTAATTTCTCGCTTATCAGTGTTTTCATAGAGCAAATATTATTCGATTTTCTATTCATATGGCCATTGATAATCTGCATTTCCTTGCCGAACAAGACCAAAGGACACACTCGAATGAAAGCAATTTCAGCACGTGCTCAATAAAGTTCTTTGCCTGAAGAAAGCAACAAAATATTTTTTTAAGCATTTTTAACAATAGTCATAATATAAAAGAAAGACAGAAAACACACATTGGGGGGGGGGTAGGTACAATTTTAGTTATGACTGTGAGACATGGCACCCTCTAAGGGTCAAAAATAAGTGGTGGAGATCTATCTATATCTACTCTATCTATCTATCTATCTATCTATACTCATCTATCTATTCGCAAACGTTGTAACAGTTTGTTAGATGTTAAAAAAGGAAGTGCATTGCCTATTAACTTGTATTATCCATGTAACCCAAGGAACTTAAATCAGTGGATAAGTTCATGTCCTGCTGTGGTGGAAATGAGCTCATCTCTGCTGGAAGAGCCTCATCTGCTTTTTTCCTGAAGGAGGACATCACACTAATCAAGAAGCTTGTGACTTTAAAGGGGGAGAATTCAGATGAGAACATAGCAATTATCCCAATAACAAAAGAACGGCATATGCATGGTCTGGTGGGTAAATCACACACTTTTATTATCAGTTGTGGAATTTATACAAAGAGATCAAATAATGCAATTACAAGACTGGACCATTGGACATTGTGATACTCACACACAAAAGGGGCTTGATCGAAGCAGGGCAGCTATGCAAACTGAAGCAGGCAACGACATATTTTAGGGAAACAGGGCCATGTTATGTGGTTTCGGAAAGCATTATCAGAACACACACAGAGGCACAATTCACTAGCACACCAGGTGGAGGAGTTACAGCAAATACAACATGTCAGGACAAAAGTGTCACCACATCATTACAAGTTCACAGTGGACCAGATTCTAACCAAAGATGTAGGTCACAGATAGAAAGCTTTCTTATCAAACATTAGTCAACAGTCAGGAGCCTCTGATTCTGTCAGTCCTGGATCATCTGTGGCTTCTTCAGGAAGCAGTTGTGAAAGCTTTCCATTGTATGCTGATGACTGTGGGTTTTTGGAATGGTGCTTCAATGCAGATTTATCAGTCAAAGAGCTTCACAAAAATTCTGCTAACTCTGTGAAAGGAGCTCGTTTTTAGAAAGCATCACCTAAAGCAGCCAGTGACTGACCCAGAGACAATGTTCAAGACTGGAGAAGCTCATCAGCACAGAGGCACTTGAGAAATGAGGAATACTACATCAGATTAAGGCACCACAAACAACAGTTACAATGCATCTTTGGAACAACAAAATGTACACACTTCAGGTTTACACACATAATACATTTTTTTCTAATCTGTATGGGGCTGCATGACCTTTTCAATTAATTGCAATTATATATATAAGAGTGTAAGAATGGCATATACTTTAATAAATCATCATACATGATGGTATAATTACTCTGTAAATAATATTGCACAGGTTACTGCTATGAAGGTGAGGGACACTTCTCTATCTATCTATCTATTATCTATCTATCTATCTATCTATCTATCTCTATCTATCTATCTATCTATCTATCTATCTATCTATCTATCTATCTATCTATCTATGATCTATCTATCTAGGGGATCTATCTCAAGATTGATAGATGAGGGAAAAAAAAGGTTTTACATTTCTCTCCAAATTAACATTTAATTACGTTTTATCATTTTTATTATTTAATAAATTACTATGGAATTGGAGAACTATTAAACAATGGATGGTTGAAAACAAATTATATTTCAGTATACATGAAAAACATGACGATGTAAAAGTACATTCAAATGCTTTCATATATGATTCAATCACACAGCAGCTTTTAGAAATTATATAAAACACTGGGACAACCTTCAAATCAGGTCTCTACGACTGATAGACTTCACTTTGTATACTACCAACACATAAAGCCAGTATGTACTAATTGTTGTGTAACACTGTATGTTGAGAATCAATAATGAATGTGATATGAACAGCCTCTGCTTCTCTCACAAATGATATAGTGAATTGTGCTGAAGCTAATACAGCTTCTGTGTTGTGTTGTGTAGTGATCTAGAGAAGATATTCTCAAAGTATCTGTTAGTATCCATAAAATGCATTGCTAAATGCTAATCTAATCTCTGTAATGTTAACTCAATATTTCGGAAGGTTAATTAACGAGTTCCTGAGAACAGCACCTGAAATTAGCAGAGGTAAT